>NC_056523.1:43072767-43107955 GCF_019175285.1 Sceloporus undulatus | reverse complement strand
TGCAAATGCAAACAGCATGCATTAAATGTTGACCTTTGCTTTAATGCTCTATATCCTCTATTGACATAAATGGGGAAGTCTGCTGGTGCAGGCTGAGTCTCCCTTATCTGACATACTTGGAAGCAGAAGTGTCTTGGATTTCAGATTTGTTTGGATTGTGGAATATTTGCATATACATAATGAGATATCTTGGAGAAGGGACCCATGTCTAAACATGAAATTCATTCATGTTTTTTATACAACTTGTAAGCATCATGATGGTAGTTTTATACATATGTTCCATAATTTTGTGCATGAAACAAAGTTTATGTATGCTGAACCACCAGAAAGCAAAGGTGTCACTATTTCAGCAACTGATAGGGACAATTTTGGATTTTGGAGAATTTCTGATTTTGGAATTCCGGCTAAGGGATACTCAACCCATATCTGATTTCTGGATGAAAACTGTGGTGTAGAACAGTGCTGCTTAAAGAACTGTCCATGGACAGTGAGTATCAGCTGCTAGTTTGCAAAAACTTTCCAGGGGCTTATTCACATGGTGAAAATAGTCTGGGATGAATTTGGGTTGAACCTCTGTTGTTCACATGTATCATGAATGCACTCGAAACGGTTTTTAGGGGGGCTACCAAAAGACCTACTTAACCCAGAATATAAGGTACTGGGTTTTCCCCCGAGTTTTAAAAAAATGACTCACATCATCATCATCATCAATTGGAAGCATACCTTGAGTGCAGTTCAAATGCATTCACATTGCTGATTCCTTGAAGGGATGAGGCTCCTTCCAACCGGCTTTATGAGGAAATGCTTCCCTTCTTTCTCTTTGCCTGAACACCCATTGCTATGGGCTGGCCTCCAGCGGCTTCCTGGGAGGAAAGTGGTGTCTTTCCTCTCCTCAGACTGTGGAGACCGAGCCCAGGACCAGCAATGGGGAACCCCCCCCCCTTCCTCAGTTGCCAGCTCCCGCTAAAACCCTGAAGTGATGTGGATTGATGCCATTTCAAAATGTGAAAAACAAAATTAGAAGGTGTGAGTGAAGATATTGACATCATTTCAGTAAAACAACAACAACTACAATGATGTATGAATGACTCCTAGGAAAGAAAGGAACTCTTTAAGTCAGCAGGAACAAATTTGCTACTGGTCCGGCAACCTTTAAAACAAAATGCTAATCCTCCAAATCAGATTGCATGAAAAACACTGGTCCAGAAGATTTGATATATCAGAAGTAATGTCTTGAGCAGATGTAGGCAACTGTAGCAGTATGGGGGCCAATTTTCTGTCCCTGGAGCTCTCCAGGGCTACCCCAATTCCAAAAAGAAAAACAAGACAAAAAGTGGAGATGGCCAAAAGCTTACTTCTGGTTTTGCGAAACTGATGGTGGGGGTGAGCCGCAACTATTTAAAATATAAATTGCCATTTCTAGAGATTTCCAAGAGAGGTAGTCTGTCCTTCCTTCCTTCCTTCCTTCCTTCCTTCCTTCCTTCCTTCCTTCCTTCCTTCCTTCCTTGCAGAGCATGTTGGCTGCAAAAATACACTTGGTGGATCTCATGTGGCCCCCAGGCTGCACTTTGCTAACCCCCTGGTCTAGAGAGAGCATGAATTGTGAGTTCTGTGAAAAGAAAGAGGTCCATATTCCTCTCCTTGGCAAACCATATGTCATGCTGACTAAGCTTATGCTATTTCTGCTGCACTGCAACAGCAATTACATATTCATCCAGGATGGTATCACAAGTAGCATTGAAAGGAACATTAACTTTTAACTTTTAAACTTTCTTTCTTGCATTTTTAACCTTTAAACTTTGACTGCCCCATCTCATTTGCTGCGGTTATTACATCTGCTTGAGCACATCTCCCTCTGCATAGGACAGAAAAACAAGAACCAGTTATATGTGAACAAGTACATGCTGCAGGAGTTGAAGCAGAAATGCTCAACTGTGGAGCGCCCCTTGTGAGAAGTCTTTAATGCAGAACTGAGACAGGCATCACATGATGAAAGTGGCAAAACTTGGTCTGCTTGTTTACCAGACTTTGGCACAGGCTATTTCCATACAATCCAATATTTCACAGATGAAAATGGGGACACGTGTGGCAAAGCAACATTTGAGTGTGATTACGATGGCAAAAGTCATTCATGTAGTAGACCATAAAATCTAGTAGAAGTTGCACCAGCACAGTAAATCTACTGGGAGCAGCAAGATTCCACCTCTACTTTCCTTCATGCTGAGTTATTTGTGTGAAAACCATTTTGCACTTTAAACTCAGTTTGTAGCTATTGAAGTAAGCCAAGGGCAAAGACGGGTAGTGGGAGGAGGAAAGAGACATTGGAATATTTTTAAAGCCGCTGGACAGAGGATTAACTGAGATTGCCCATGCCAAATCAAGACCGTTGTAGGACATGATTTCTACCCTTAGTTGCCTAAATGCCCTGAACGCACCAAACCCCTTCTGATTTCAGAATGTAAAAAGAGTCAGACCTGATTAGTATTTGGGAGGGTGACCACCAGCAAATACTACACGCTGTAGGCTATATTAGAGAAAAGTAATGGCAAACCACCACTAAGCATTCAATACCTAAGAAAACTCTATGAAAGTAATCAGGGTACCATGTATCAACAAATTTGAAGACACATATTCCTTTTCCTTTATTCCATCCCTATCCTGCAAAGAGGACAAACACCTCATATAGAGGCCAATGCAAGGAAAGGAGGTATAGTAGATGGCTCCATGGATACATCAGAGGTCCATGGTCACTAGCAGAAAGAGATACTCCTTATGCCACTATGCACTGAACCGCTACCATTTTGAAGAGACAGCTCTTTGTCTTTTGCTCCCCTCTCAGGGCTGCAAAAGTGACTTTTAAAAACAAACAAACCTTGGGATGGGGCAGTGGGCAGTAGAGGGAATTGGGCCCTCCAAGGATTCCTTTACAGTGTTTTTAGAGGGGACACAAGTGACTTCTGAGCTTTCCATTAGAATGCTTATTTTAGAATCAGGTTTGGCATTAGCACAAATAAAAGGTTGTTTGCTCATCTCTAGTGGGAATACATGACTGTTTTTTAAAATATATATTCTACACTGTCCTTCTTCCAGAGTTATTAGGGCAGTGTAAAAAACAAGTACATAAAACTGGAAACAGTCTTCTAATTCAAAGTGTAGTAAAACCATAGCAGAATAAAGGTAAAGGTAAAGGTATTTCCCTTTGACAAGATTGTGAAGTCATGTCCGACTGTAAGGAGTGGTGCTCATCTCCCTTACTAAGCTGAAGAGCTACTGTTAGCAAAGACTACTCTGTGAGTCATGTGGCCAGCATGTCTGCACAGAACACTGTTTACCTTCCCACTGAAGTGATACCTGTTTATCTACTTGGGTTTGTATGCTTTCGAACTGCTAGGTTGGCAGAAGCTGGGACTAGTGATGGGAGCTTACCCCATCATGCAGTGCCTGGGCCTTGAACTGCCAACCTGCCAATCTTGCAATCAACAGAGTCAATGTCTTAACCGCTGAGACACTACATCCCATAGCAGAATATAATCATGATAAAAGCCAACATAACAAATACCTGAGCATAATATATGACACTTCCTCCACTGCAGATCTATGGTTCCATCCAGCCCCCAGGCTGGAGGGTCATCATCCCTGTTTTAGGAGCTAGGCAACCCTTCTGCCGAGGTTCCCCACTCTCTACACTAAGATAACTCATACAGTACTGGTAAAAAGGGATTATTTGAGAGTCCAGCTTTCTTTCTGCTAAAGCAATATAGACGTGCCCTACCCTTGCCTGAAACCATGTTGTTACCCTCCAACATTTCACAGATCTAAACCAGGACACTGGTAGGTTTATCACACAGGCCCTAGAACGGGCCCGTTGTATTACAAAAAGGGGGCATGATGGGAACTGGATAGGGTGAAGAACGCATCTTACTGCACAGGAGAATGCTGCCGCCAATTCTCAAAAATCATCCTCTCTGGAATGGGATGGGAACGTTCAGTGTCGTCGTTGTTCTCCTGTGCAGTAAGATGCGTTCTATGCTGCCTCCCGTCCCCATCACGCCCCCCCCCCCTTTGGTAACACGATGGGCCCGTTCTAGGGCCTGTGTGATAAACTTATGGCTGAGCAACATCAGAGTGTGTTGAAAACACATTTACCTGGGTGTTGCTCCCACTGGAGCTTACTCTTGATTGGATTATTGCTCTTCTGATCTCCCCCTTTTCGATATACACATTTTCCCATTCACACATGGATGTACAACTGTACATATATTCACACACACACACACACCCCTTTTTAAATCTCACAAGCAACTCTCCACCTGTTTTGCTCTCATAGACAGAGATATATAATCTCCCTCCCTTGTGAATATAAGGAGGTGCACAGAACAGATATACAGAAACACACGGCAACTCTTGTGTCTTTCCTGCCAGTTTGTGTCTTTCATGCAGCCTCTCCTGGCTCCTGCAGTAAACTACTGAGTCCAGATGCATAATCTCAGCCACTCAGACAGACCAACATGGCCACTGCTTTGAAATCAACCCTTTCCCTCTCATTTGTTGTGGTGTCAAAAGGCCCTGATACAGCCACCCACTGACTACTAAAGAACAAAACTTAACTAATGGTTCTTGTCTTCTTGTTGCCTTCTAAAAGGACCTACAGCACAAAAACGTTTATGAAAAAAATAGTCAGGTATCACAGCCTATCTCATCTATGTTTTTTCTGGGACACTGAGTGGGTTGTGAGGGCGAAGTGATTTGCTGTGCTTCTCCAGGAGAAGATGGGACTTTTGAAAAGTATGGATGCTATAGAGGGGGCAATCTTGGTCTAAGCAATAGCGGAGCAATAATCTGATTCAGTGTCTACTGTCAAAGGAAACATTATAGATAAATATATGTATGTATGTAGACAAATGTCTCAACAAACATTTGTATGTGATTTCTGTCAATTATTTTAAAGCTGTTAAGTAGGATTTCAGCTTTAAAACAGGAAAATCTCTTTAGCGCATTTCTAATACAATTCCATTCAAATGTTAAATTACAGACTGCTTCCATAAATCACAGAAAATGAAAGACTTCTGTTGTTCTTTTGTTTTCCAAATTGCAGCATTCTCTCCTCCCCTCTCCCCCCACCCCATAGGGTTCTATTTCTCAGCTCTGTGCAAGAATAGGACAAAAGTCCTATAGAAAACAGTGTTACAGGTTTCACCTTTCTTTATTTCCTTGACATTCTTAATAAAGGCTAGATACTGCTCTGGATCTGCAGATGACTCATTTCAAATTGTTTTATTTTTATTTTATTTTCTATTTTTGTTTGCTGAGCCCAGACTGCAGCATAAGTAGGCCAATCTGGGATGGTAAATGTTGAAAAATGGCACGCACATGCACACAGATACAATTTACATTTCATAAGAAGCACCTGCGTATAACTATGAGAATTTTTGAAAGGTGGTATATTTTGGAAAATCTGCATTTCAGAAATGCTTTTTTTCATGTTAGCATTCCTTACATTGGAAGATACAAAGGAGATGATTCACAGCAAATATGTTTTAGTTGTGTATTTCTGTATGACAGAGCATTGTACTAGATGGTCCTTGTGGTCTCTTCCAGCTCTATAAGTCTGTGATTCTAAATATTGTAATTATGAAGCTAGAATCATGAACAATCAGCAGAGTTGCCTATATGTATCATATTTAGTAAGGCCCATATTGTCATGGATAAATTGATGATGTTGGCCTGTTTAGCCAACGTGTTGGACTTAGCCAACAGAGCTGGGTACTAAAAGTAAGAAGATGAATGTTAGCACCTCAAATGGCAACTCTTGGATGTTTTACAGGGGCCAGAAGTATCATGTCTCTGGACATGAACTATTTTTTGGTGTGTGTGCTCCAGACATCCTATTCTTAAGTTAGGGGTGGTCAAAATGTAGCCTGCAGGCCACATGTGACCCCACAAGTATCCTATTTGTGGGCCCAGTGGACCACAGAATTTGTATTTTAAGACTAATTAATTTAATATTTTTGTAAAAAAATTATTGCACTATATTCCATATTTGTTGTTGTTAGTTCCCCCTGAGTTGGACTATTGACTCATAGTCAATGAGAAATGGAACAAAATGCACTACAGTCAATGTTTACAAACAAACCTTAAAAATGCCAGCCCCCCTCCAAATGAAAAGCATGTCCCTTAAGCACTGGACTAACCTGAAAAGTAGCCCCATCCCCAGACAGCTTCCCTTCTCTTGTTGTTAGCTCCCCTCCAATGGAACACGACTCATGGTGACCCTTTGGATGAGACATCTCCAAGAATGCTTCTGCTCCACTGCTCTGCTCAAGTCCTGCAAAATCATGCCTGTGACCTCCCTGATTGAGTCTGTCCTTCGGGTGTGGGGTCTTCCTCTCTTTCTACTACCTTCTATCTTTCCTACCAATATTGTTTTCTCTAATGAGTCATACCTTCTCACTAAATGGCCAAAGTATGATCATCATTTGATCATCTTGGCTTCCAGGGAGATTTCAGGCTTGATCTGTTCCAGGACCCATTTGTTCAGGCTTGATCTGTTCCAGGACCCAGTCTTTTTGGCTGTCCGTGGTATCCTAAGCACTCTTGTCCAGCACAACATCTCTAATGAGTTGATTTTCTTTCTCTCCGCTTTTTTTACTGTCCAGCTCTTCACATCTGTAAATGGTGATGGGAAATACAATGGCTTGGGTAATTCTAAGTTTAGTGCTCAGTTGTATTTCTTTGCTCTTTAGAACCTTGTCTAGTTCTTTCATAGCTGCCCTTCCCATTCCTAGTCTTATATCTTGATTGCAGTCACCGTTCTGATCAGTGTTTGATCCCAGGTATGGGTATTCTTTAAATATTTTGGTTTCCTCATTATCTAAGTTGAATTTATGTATTTCTCCATTGGTCATTATTTTTGTTTTCTTTATGTTCAGCATTAAGCCTACCTTTGCATGTTCACCTTTGAACTAACTTGCAGCCTCAGCAGACCAGCATCAAAGGCTGGCATTGGCGCGGAGCATGCCCTGACTTTGCCCTCATGTTGGTGTGATGCCATGTTCCACGGTGGGTGACATCATGACATTTCTCTGGTGCTGCATCCAGATGATGCAGCTCCAAAGGAGAGCTGAAAAACTGTGACACCAGCGGCCATGGTGCCCTTTCCGTGGTGCAAAAAGGAGCCACTGCAGAAAGGCCAGATCAGGGCCACAGCATGTAGTTGCCATGGCCCCGAGCCGGCACTGAAAGGGGCAGCCTGTTCAGCCCCTTAGTAACTGTTCCAAGACTTTGATATTCAGCATATAGTGTCATATGGGTATCACAGGCTGTTCTGTTCCTTCTTCTTACGTTCAATCTTCCTACTTCTAATTCAAGGACTGCTTTTTTTAAATGATGTTTTAGACACAGGGTGATAAATAGGATGATAGAATATAGCCTTGCCTGACCCCTTTGCCTATTGGGAACCAACTGGTTTCTCTGTATTCTGTTCTGATGGTAGTCTCATGTCCCTGGTACAGATTTCTCACCAGGACTATCAAATGTGATGGCACTACCATGTCTTTAAGATCTGTCCATAGCTTTTCGTGATCTGTACAGTCAAATGCTTTGCTATAGTCTTATAAACTGCATTCACAGCTTCCCATGCATGTCTTAAATCTGGTGTACCCTGATGAGATGGGGAATGCTTTTCTATTACCAATTGTCAAAGTAGGATTCAATCACCAACCATTATCTGGAATTAAGGGGAGGGTATCATCTTGGAGCTTTTTCACACTATGTTAGGATTGGCAGTTGAGGGAGGGTCATTCAGTATCCTATGAGATAAAGCCAAACAAACAGCAAAAGTTCAGTTGCTCAGTGTTATTTGCTTTTGGTTATGCGGCTCTTAGTGTTATTGGATGACGATAGCATCTTCAGCCATTTTAATTTGGTTCTGGCTTGGTTCTGAAGCTGAAACTGGTCTGGTCTCCCTGATGAATGAACTATGCCAGAAAAGGATAAGGGGAAGATATGACTGTGATAAATCCCCTAGCTCTTTTAGCAGTTTTTGATATGGACAGCTGTGATATACTTCTTGCCTGGCTATCTATCCCTATCTGGAATGAGACAGTATCCTGTGGTTTTATTCCTTCCTAAATGGATGCTTTTAGCACAAGGGTGGGATTGCCACTGGGAGATGTGAGGGGCACACTGTGTCCCACAAGACCCTGGAAGTCCAACACACACCTACACACCATATGCATTAATATGATATATATGGTATGAATAACTGAATATATGTCAAGGTTTCTGTTTCTGACTTTCTTATCATCCTGTTTCAGAACAGCAGTTCTATTGTGAGAAGATAAAATTCAAATTATTCCTAACAGAAAAGAAAAAGCTCAGATGATGCCAGATGGATATGGATGCTGGGAAGTATCACATCTGAAGAAAAATGAGATGGTGTGTGACTGAAAAGGAGGATGAGGCTTTCAGAGGGCTTGAGCCTGGCACACAGAGAGAAAGGGTACCATGCTGCATGGTAAACTCATGTGTGTGAGAGCACAGAAGAAAGGCAGCCTGGCAGCAGGGAATGAAAAGAAACATCAGTAGCCTTGGAAACATGCCTGCTTGGGCAAGCAGTCATGAGGGAGTCCCAGCAGCTTCCCAGAAAGACAACACTAATTTTCAGTAAAATGCTTTTTGCTACCCTGCTCTGGCAGAGTCATTGTAATCATAAGCTCAGGATGACTACCCCAGGATTTTCTTTTCAAGGGTGCTTTCAAGAACACTGGGTCAACTATGCTTACAGTCAATGGGACATCTCCCTTAAATGGATCTGTTTTAGGACATTATCACATGAGCTCTGTTCTCACCACAATCACGTTAGTTAAAGTAAATGAACAGATACCAGTTTGGGAATTTTCCTTATGCATTCCTCAAAAGATGTGACTGGGGCTGTTTCTGGCAATGACGGTTCCTTTTATTCTCTTCTGCACTCCCCCTTAACCCCTCCCCCTGTCATATGGCCTACCCAGCAAGCCTTTAATTTTTATGTATTTTTATTTGTAATGCAAATTTATCAATTATTACAAAGCAATTTACTAAAAGCTGGAAGAAAAGAACATGAAAAAAATAAAGTGCTTGGGAATAGTGAGGGGGCGCAGAGACTGTGGGAAGGGAGGAGACTGACACCACTTGACTGCACAATACCAGAACTACTGCAGGCAGAACTTAGGATGCCACAGAACTAAAGCCGCAGCAGTGCAATTGGGAACATATTGACAAATTTCCCTAACCATGTTTCAGAGACACAGAAGCTATGGGTTAGTGTTGATGTCATATGATAAATATCAAAAAAGGCCCTATTTTCTAACTTTAATTCTGATTTAAAAGCTGTTTGTGATAATCTTCTTAGTCGTAGGTGATTTCTTCATGACTCGGTTTGGAGAGATTTCTTATTTTTGAAAAGCATATATGTTTCTGAGTTCTCCCCCTGACAGGTAATGTTGGTGCTTATGTGCTGATGGTACTATGGATGTGTGTCCCATTGCGTATTGCATCAAGGCTGTGGCTTCCTTGATTGTGCTATCTCTCTGGAATGCAGTCCTCCTCTTTTCCTGTTGCCCTCCACCTTTCCAAACACTATGCAATACCTTTTCTAGTGAGCCATGACTTCTCATGATATGACCAGAGTACCACACTGTCAGTTTAGTTGTCTTGGTTCCTAGGGAGAATTCAGGATTGATTTGCTCTTGGACCTGTTTATTTGTCCTTTGAGCAGTCCATGGTATCTGCAGAACTCTTCCCCAGCATCACATTTCAAACCAGTTTATTTTCTTCCAATCAACTTTCTTCACTGTCCAGCTTCTCAACCATAGATAGAAATTGGAACTATGATGGCATGGTCAATCTTTACTTTGGTATTCAATGATATAACTGAGTCTGCTCCTAGACTCTGGAATGACCTGCTGGATGAGATTCGTCAGATTACCAGCTTGGAAGCCTTTAAGAAGGCTATTAAGAAGGATCTCTTCCTGCAGGTCTTTCCAGACTAGAACATCCTTGCTGACTTGCCTCCCCTCTCTCCTTTTTCTCCCATTATCCCCCATCTTTATCTTTATTCTACCCAAACCCCACTTGAAACTCTTATTTCATTTTAATCATTATTGTATATTAATGTTTTTAACTTCTTTTCTTGGTTTAATCTCCTTTTAGCATTTAATTATGTTTTTAGGACTGGGGGGAGGGATGGGGATCTTGGAATTCTCTTTTAACTGTATTTTGCTTTACTGTTGTAATCCGCTTGGATTCCTAGAGATTAAGCAGATCATCATCATCATCATCATCATCATCATCATCATCATCTCTGAAGATGCCAGACACAGATGCTGGTGAAACATCAGGAAGAAACTCTTCTAGAACATGACCACATAGCCTGAAAAACCCACCCACCCACAAAAAAATCTTTCCCTATAGTTTGAATCCATTGCTCCAGGTTCTAGTCTCTGGAACTGCCGAAAACAAGCTTGCTCCATCCTCATTATGATACCCCTTTAAACATTTATATAGGGATATTATGTCACCTCTTAACTATTTCTTTTCCAGGCTAAATATTCCCAGCTGCCTAAGTCTCTCCTCATAAGGCATGATTTCCAGACCCTTCACCATTTTGATCATCCTCCTCTGGACATGCTCCAGCTTGTTAACATCCTTTTTGAATTATGGTGTCTAGAATTGGACACAGTATTCTAGGTGAGGTCTGACCAAAGCTGAATAGATTGGTGCTATTACTTCCCTTGATCTAGACACTATACTTCTATTGATGCAGCACTGGCTTTTTTAGCTGTTGCATCCCACTGTTGGTTCATGTTCAACTTGTTGTCTGCTAGGACTCCTAGGCCCATTCCAGATGGGCGCTATGAGGCGCCGTTGTGATGTGCGAGGGGCGGTGCTTTCAGATGCTCCTTGCACCTGACGAGGGTGTCAAAACGGCAGCGCCCTCTACACAGCATCTGCACATCCCGCCATCATTGTGATGCTGCGAGTGCACCATTGGCACACTGCAGCATCACAATCACACCACAAGAAGAACTCGCTTTTTGTGGGTTCTTTTTGCTCCACGGTCTGGAGGCTGCAGCTTCCCTGCGGAGCAAACCAGGACGCTGGAAGACTGCCCTTTTGGGGACAGTCTGTATCCCGCCCTAGATCCCTTTCACATGGTGCTCCTAGACTCCTCCAATGGCCACACAGATTGGGAGAGTCTGATGGGAAGTAACTTTTTCAACCTCTGTTCTAGGAAAAGACATTATTTTCCTACTCAATTGGGATTCCATGAGATCAAATGTAGTATGTCAGTACTGATTGTTCAAGAGAAGATTGGCTTGGCTTTGGGTGAATCTTCTGTTAAGTCTTTCTAAATGATGATATTTGGAAGATAGCCTATGTATATAATTTATTTCTCTCTGGACTTTTTCTTGAACCATCAGGACTATGTTTTGCATACCATTCCCTAGCAATTAATACTCCCTTTCTTACTATTGTCAGTGAAATCTTAATGAACTAATTATTCCCAAAGAAAATTAATCATGTAGTCCACCTCTCCCTCATCCCCCACTCCTCCACTTCCCCACTGTCAAGATAGTAGGCTTTCAACAGAAATTATGAGAAAAATATGATCTTGCAGTAAAAGTGACTGAACAGAGCTGGTGGATTGCTATCAAATTTGGATGGAAAATGTCACATTGCTTTGAAGTTGTACATTTAAAACCAAACATGACAAGGCAGCTTTGCTGCTTGAAACGGGGTTTAAAATATTTTTATGATAGATAGCCATAACTAGATAGATAGCCATGGTTTATGGACAGATAACCAGACATATTTTGATGTCTGCTATACTCTGTTGTCTTCAGGAAGAAGGGATGGGAAGAGGTAAATAACAGTAAAAGTTGACAGGGTTTGGAAATTATTTACAAAAGCAACGAATTACATTTAATAGCTTTTAGACCACAGAAGTAGTTAGTTACAACTATAGTGACAATTTAAAAGGAACCTTTACCTTGATTTTTTAAAAAAAAATAATAAAAAAGGGTATACTTGTTTCTTACTTGACTCTCCTCCACCAGCCCCACACATCTGACTGCTATAAGCTGCTGGTTTGTGATACAGAAAAAAACCTCTCCTGTCAATCCTGTTGTCATTTCAATATCCACAACAGCACAGCACAAACCACTACTTGAACGATGTTATATTCCTCCTCCACCATTTAGGAAGATTGCACACCATAACAAGTAAGGGGTTAATTACACTGTAAAAGAAGTGTACTTGTCCCTCATTATGTTACAGTCATCTTGCAAAATAGTTATATGTTGGTTAATGGGAAAATTAATTGATTATAACTAACTTTAAAAATCTCCCTATTGCCGTATGGCCAGAAGGAGGAGGACTCTGCCTAAAAAAGATATCTTCCCCATTTTAACTGAGGACTGAAACAACATGCAGGCATTTAAGTAACATCTCCAGTTGGTTTTCCCCCTCTTCTGTTTGGTTTATAACATCTTACCTGATGAAGAAGCCCATAGAGTTTTGAAAGCTTGCAACAAGTATATTGTGCATTTTGGTTGGCCAGTAAAGGTAGCACTGATGGATTTTTTTTTCTAAGACATATGTCCCAGTTCAATCCAATATTTCAGGCTTTTCTGTTAGCAGAAGTGGAATGTATGCCCCAGATGGCAAAGTACCAAGAGTAGAAATCATATATGCTCAGCTTTGAGATGTGATTGATCCAGACAGCCTTGCTCTCCAGAGTGGGCTAGGACCCAAATGTCTGTCTCCAATGGATCCTCAGAGACAGGAGCTTTGAACCAGGTGCCCCCCAAAATTGCCAAGTGATGTCACTTAAATTTTCTCAGTTTTTGCTACATCTCAAGCAAAAATAAGCCACATTAGAGCTAAGGAAGAAACAAGTTCACACTAATAAAGTTTTGTTAGAGACAGGATCTTGTCCACCATTCTTGAACATGAGCATTCTATGACTACAGTGCCCTGCCAGGAATTGTTTCCTCCCCACCACCGCCTTACAAAATCAATAGGGAGATATAAGATCTCTCCTTTCTTTTTCAAGCCCATTCTGTATGATTGACTACTTATACCATTCTAAAAAAAAGAAGTACACTTTCCCCAAAGGCCAGAGATTTGCATAAAATGTTCACGTCCTGCTAACAGATATGCAAATTTGTTAATGGTTACTACTTTTCTAATTATCACACTCACCATATGATTTTATGCCAGTCTCTCTATTATTTAGTGGCATTTTCAAGGCCTGTACTCTCTCTACTTTACAGTTATTTATATTTTTAAACTGGTCTTTGATTGGGCAGCCCTTCAAACAGCTGTAGCTCTTAATCACTGGCCTTCCTGGTGTTTTTGACATCAGAATTCTCTGGCCATTAGCAATGGTGGCTGACACTTCTGGGAGCTGAAATTGAAAACATGTGGAGAACCGAATGTTAAGACCCACTGAAACAGCACACCTTCACAAGAAAGGGATGTGGAGGGGTTTCTTACATGGAGGGCTGACTACTGGCCTTTGCATTTTGAAAGAGTGTAGAGAGACAGTGGGATATATGGGCTAGTGTGAAGATGTAGGATAAGGAAAATGGAGCAGAGAGAGAATGTGGTGAAAGAAAATGGGGCATGAAGAGAGAGGGAGAGAGAGGGGGGGGAGAGAGAGAATAGGGTTATTGGGGAAATGCTAGGGGGAAGTATCTTTGGTATCCATGTCCAAACTTAGCAAAAGTCACTTTTGAGGGGCTACATCTTCCAAAATTCCCCAGTACTGGGTGCTATTGTCCAAAAATTAGACAGTTCAAGCTCTGTGCATGCGTATGAATGATTTTGTGTTGATTATATATGTAATTCCACGTGCATTTATATGTGATGGGTACTACAAGAGGGTGTTGAAATGGCAGTGGGGGGGAATCTACAGCTCTACTTTGTGCGCCATTGACGTGTAGTCTCTGACAAGTTTTTACATTGGTAGTATGGTCCTGAGGAAATACACAAACCCAGTGATGAATTGCTGTACCACATGCTTTTTCTGATATGAAGGTTTGTTGGAGAAGGGAAGGCACCTTCTCTATTATTATTTTTTTAACATGGCCTCCTACCTTGCTCTGACATTTAAAATGAAATTGGGTGCTAATTCTCTGCTCTATTTAAGCTCTGCTTAATTATGAGGTACTCCTTAGAGCCTGTCTTCTTGCTCTAGACAATAAATTGGTAATCATTTCCCCCCTAGCTGGTGATGACTAAAGCTATTGCTTTATACTACAGATATCCCCCAGTGCGCTAGATGAGTCTGAACTGGAGTCTGGGACAAAAGGAACACACACTATCCTGTTCTTTCTGCACATTGCTAGAAGCAATTTGACTACCAGGATGGATAACAATTACTGTACGGTACTAAAGGTGCTTAATATTGCTCTTGAATAGCTGCTGGTTCTTATTAGCCAATATAGCCTAACAGATATCTTCCTAAAGTGTATTGTTGGGACTCTCTGTCTATTCCAGCTCCCAAAGAGAAGAAAAGCGAAGACACTCAACATCTGTTTTTAGATATTTTAAGTCTCTCCAATGGGTATTTTGATGCTGCTGAACCATTGAGAGAGGCATTGCAACAGTTGGAAACTCTTTATGTCGTTGTACTGCAACAAAAAGAAAAGTTCACTGCACATTTTGCAGACAAGACACAGAAAACAAAGCAGTTTTTGTAGGCCAGGTGTTTAAAACTGGATCTGTTCTTGAGTATCTAAGGGCAGGGTAATACACAAATGAAGCAGTTCAGGGTTGATAGAGAACATGCAATGAGTCAAAATAAGGCTGTGGTCCTAAACACACTTACGTGGGAGGAAGGAAGTACTTTTGAATGCTGGGTACCTGCCTCTGAGCTTGTACTTCACATCTACTTAATTTTCACATCACATGTTATGGCTAATAGTATCATGGGCTAGGAGCTGTTGGACTGGGGCCTGGAGGAAGAGTCTGATGAGAAGGTCAAGGAATGGACCCAGACAAGTCTTCCAGACAGGGAACAGCCTGCAACTCTCCTTGCTGCAGAGCAGCCAGATCTCCCTGCTGAAGAGCCTCAGCCAGCTCATCCCGTGGAAGTGCAGCCTCAGCCAGCAGGACAAGGGCAAGACTCACCTGCTGATGAGACAGAGGACTCAGCTTGGGTCTTAAGTCCTCGATCAAGAAGAAGACACACACAAAACATTCAACAAAGGATACAACAAAGATGCTCAGTCAGGCTGCAGGCCAAGCAGCAACAAGCCAGCTCCGATTAGAACTAGGTGGTGTCAGGCTATTATTTATTTATTTATTTATTTAGCGCTGTAGATAGCTGATTTTGCTTCAGACAAGTACTGAAAGGAACTTGTCTATTTCCTGGCCAACATTCCTGTCCCTGATACCTGTTTCCAGACTCCTGCATTTCATATTTCAGACTTCCTGGCTTCTTTGACCCTTAGGCCTTGTTGACTTTGATTCCTGTTGTCTCCCTTGACTCGGACTGCTTGACCAACGCCTTTCTTTTAATGGACTCTCATAGGCGAGGATGCTTTCTAGCTGCTTGTTATTCACTGACTCTGCCTGCATTATCAGTTGGTAATTCCCTCCCAGCCAGCCTGTGTGGGTGTTTTGTGAACCAGGCTAAATAATGCAAGAGCAAGGATAGTTTGGAGGGAAAAAAAAGATTGGCAACCCCTCTGACTTTCAATCACTGCAAAACAGATTTGTATGGATCAGCTGCAGTCAAAAATACATAATGCACATTGGACAATGTGCACTCATGATTTTGGCTTGGTTTGCAGCACATATTAATATCCCTTTTGGAAAAAGCAGCATTCTTTCTAAAACAATTCACATTTTTTTCAGGATAGTGAAAACTTTGGGGAATCTACCTAGTGTACAACCTTGTGGCATTTTAAAGGCTTGACAGATTTATTGTGGTGTAACACTGGTAGACTAAAGCCCACAGCAGATGGCGGGAGGCACTTCGTTGATTTTTGCCGTAACACATACTAAGTCGGTCTCCTCTGAGATGAATCTATATCAACCAAAACCTATGTTCACCTGTCACTCATTCTTACACTGGAAGGACATTACTTTTTCCATGGAGCTATGGGGTTACTGCTCTCTCTTTCTCTCTCTCTCTCTCTCTCTCTCTCTCTATATATATATATATATATATATATATATATCTGGCTGTGCAAATAGATTTTTGCTATTACACCTGGAGACAACACCAGGATATGTGAAAGAAGGTGCTAAATTAGATGAGACATTATCTATAGATGTTGGTGGCATCTTCCCCTCCTGCTTGATGCACATGCCCTGGAGGAGAATCATATCAGCAGCCTTCACTGCAGTTCTTGTTGTGGACGTCCAACATATCCCCCATGCCTAGCCAAAAGAAAATGTCTTCACAAACAAGCCTGCCTTCATTTTGAGATTTTCATGGGAAGGCTTTCTTTGGGTCCCATCACTCTTGTAGGCATATTTGATGGGGACATAAACACTGAGCAGAAGTTTGCTGTGGAGACTGGACTGGTCCTTTCTCAACCCACCTTCCAATGCCAGGCAAGAACCTTTTTATTCAGACAGACTTTTGACCTCTAACTTATAGCTGTCTTCTAATTGGCAGTGCTGTATTTTCTTTCTCCTTCTTGTGGTATTAAATGTTTTAAATCTCAGTGCTTCATTTTAATATAATAGCTTATTTAATAGTTTTCCAGTTGTTTTCTCATGTTATAACTATGGCTGATGTAATGAAAACTGGATATGGCCCTTGTACCTTTAATGATTGTGTAGAAGAAGGAATTTGAGTTGTTGTTGCTTTTTATGTGGTTAGGTGACAAGTAGACATGCTGAATTTCCCTCTTTTATATGACTATGAAAAGACAGGTGCTATCTCCAGTTTTAAGTTTGGTAACCCTAGTTATAGTTGGTTGGATTTAGTTGTATTTTGTTTTAATTCATGTTGTAAGCCACTCAGGATCCTACACTGGATAGATACTGTATAAGAAAGAAAGAAAGAAAGAAAGAAAGAAAGAAAGATATGCAGAGCAGGCAGCTTCCATACTGGTAAAATGGAACCCACACTCACTTGTCTTTTGTGTTCTAGCACCAAGCCACAGGATGCACCTGCAAAAAGGTAAGTAAGGATAAAAAAGAAGAAGGAAGGGGGAGGGAAATAAAGAAAAAGAAATGTGGCAGCACCTTTAAGACTAACTGGTTTTTATTTTTTGCAAGAGCTTTCGTGGATATAAACCCACTTCTTTGGATGCAGTAAGTAAGTTTTCATCTGCTGCCCTCAGCCTGTGGAATGAACTGCTGGAAGAGATTTGACAGCTGAAAACCCAACTGCATTTAAACCAGCATTAAAAACATATCCCTCCTGGTGGGCTTATCCAGTCAATTTTAAATCATGACTTTTTAATCTTTCTGATGTATTTTAATGAATGTATTTTAATGACTTTCCAGTGTTATATTTTAACTGTGGCTTTATGTGTTTTTAATTGTGTTTTGTATTTTAACATGCTGTTCCCTGCCTCAAGGAAAAGAAATAATAATAATAATAATAATAATAATAATAGTTGTTGTTGTTGTTGTTGTTGTTGTTATGTTTCAGATAAGCAGAATTTAGAAAAGTTACTTTTGGGACTACCTCTCCCCCTGAAGCATGGGATTCTGGGAGCTGTAATTTTTCTAAGATGTGCACATATGGTAAGTAATACAGGAATTTCAGGTAAATAGGTAGAGTTGGGCTTACTTGTCTCATTTTCATATTGCTACAAAGCCACAGGGGAGTGATGATCATTTCTGAGCTGAGACTGCAACTCACACCATCACCAAGTAAACTGACTGAACGTTGTCAAGCTGTGATGAACTTGTAAGTGCTGCTGAGTGTGTTGGAAGATATGGAAGTGAAGCAGATGGGCATGAAGAAGTGATCTCCAGCTGCTCTGGCTGTGATTGCTCTGTGACCCCAGCAGCCACATGGCCCTCTCCCAATGCAGGCTGCCACTGTGGTCCTAAACAGGCCACTGGCAGGAGTGGATTAAATCCACTCCTTTTGCTGGCAGCTTCAGGTCACCTTAAGTGGCCTCAGAGAGGCTTCCAGCCACTTTGGGGGCATGCATCATCTAAATACCATGCCCCTGAAGTGTCTGGAAGCCACTCTATTTGGCCCATCTGTTTTGGACCTAAATTCAAAGCTCTTTGGTATCATGAAAAAACACTGTATTTGTGTGTGTTTGGGGGGGGAGAGGGGGCAGGGGTGGGATGTACTTATGGGTTTTCTGCCCCAGATGCCAAATGACATGGTTGGCTTTAAGTAGAGGAAGCCAGAGGTGTAACAGTGTGGTGAGGGGTGAGGAGATTGGCTCCAAATTAAGAATTCTGTCCTGCAATGAAATTTTCCTTCAGCCCCCAAATTTCTAGCATTGTAGAGAGTGAGACAGTGAAAATAGTTGACATCTAGAATTGTTATATTTGCTGTGTTTGCATTCTCTTAATAACTTTGCCTAAATCCATTTTTTGAAATGCCTTTTGACCTGAAAATGCTAATGGTGTGAATGTTGCCACTTGTGAGTCAGCCCACAGTTTGCTTGATTGCCAATGCGTAGTGAGCTGCTTCTGTACAGGATATTATATATATTATGCTACGGGAATGACAGAATATGGAGAAACAGAATGGTTTCCAATTGGCAAGGTGGCCAGGTGTCTGTATTCTATCACAGTGTCGTCACCCAACTTGGTGACACCCGGTGTGGGCGTGGGGCTTCTGGGGGGTGGGACTTCTGGTGGATGCCCCACATGAGAATGCGCATACACATAAGTGAATGCGCACGTGGCGTTGCAGTGGCCTGGACGGGGCACTCAAGGCCTCACGGCAGACAGCACCCATACAACATGTGCAAAGGCCTCGCAACAGCCTGGACAGGGTGCCTGAGACCTTGCAGCAACCGGGACACACCCCGCAAGGACTCATGACGGCCCAGATGGTGTGTCTAATGCCACATGGCAGCCCAGGTGGGGTGCCCAAGGCCTTGCGATGGCCCTAACAGGGGGCCCAAAGCCCTGGGAAGGACTTGCAGGGGGCGAAGGACCAACCCAGTGGCCCTTCTGGGGTGTCACTCCCCTTCTTGGGTGTCATCTTTTTGGGTGTCATCATCCTATTGATTTAATTTGTATGCTGAGAACATCACATGAAAAGCAGGATTGGAGGAGTGACATGTGAAAACTGGAAGAAGGTACTACATCAACAATCTAAAATATGCAGATGACACCATAATACTAGCAGCAAATATTAGAATGAAAGATATTGTAAATCACTTCAATTAAGCCCAAGTATAAAAAATCTTGAGCTATTTCAATCTCAATCTCTTCCTCATCTACTTTAAAATTATTGGCCTGTGGCCAAGAAACCAAAAGAAAACTAGGACTTGGAAAGGCAGCTATGAAGGAACTAGACAAGATCCCAAAGTGTAAAGATATATCATTAAATAATAAAGTTAGGATTGTCCATGCCATCGTATTTCCCATTTCTATAAATGGTTGTGAATGCTGGACAGTGAAGAGAGCTGAAAAAATCAAGTCATTTGAAATGTGGTGCTGGAGAAGAGGTCTAAGAATACCACAGACTGCTAAAAAGGCTCATGAATGGGTCTTAGAGCAAATCAGGCCTGAACTCTCCCTAGAAGCAAAGATGATTAAATTGAGATTGTTGTGTTTTGGCCTTATCATGAGAAGAAAGGACTCACTAGAAAATTGAGGGCAATAGGAAAAGAGGAAGACTGCACTCCAGATGCATAGTTTCAACCAGAGAAACCAAGGCCATGAATCTGCAAGATCTGAGCTGAACAGCTGATTATAGGGTGACTTGGATGTCTCTCATTCATAGGTTGAAGGCAACTTGAAGGCACTTAACAACAACAACAAAATGCCACCACAATGCATGTTCTCTGTGATTGTTACACTATTTTATTTTTCTCTAGGTAATCTCTAGAGGTAGGAATTGCTGTTGCTGTTGTTCTTCACATAGACAGTCTGGACTTTAGCAGCCATAGGGTCTGTCAAAGTCCTAAATAAATAAATAAATAAATAAATAAGAATTTGAGGTATCACTCCTCACCACAGTATCTCCATGTCAAGAAATGCTGTCTCTGTTTATTATCTACATGTCACTTCTCACAGACTCTCTACTGGAGGAAAAGAGAAATAATCCTACCTGTAATGTGTTTACAGATAAAACAAATTTCAAATGTTAATCGAAATATTGTTAAGCCACCCTTCATCCTTGTGGTGGTAGGCTGGAGCTCCAGAGAATGATTAAAATACAAAATACAATACTGAAACAAGGATCAAGCAAAGAAAGCAGCAAATATGAAGGAACAGATAAGACATCAGACAATTGAAACTTTAAAATGTTGCTGCTTTTATTCAGTAGATAAAATTGAAGACCAGCTAGAATAAATAATGCACTGTAAAATGTGGTATTTGGGGATTGTTTTACTTACATAATCCCACAATGAAATTTTCTCTGCAGTGCAAGAAGAACAGTATACTGTACTTGGAAAATGCTTACAACTGTAGCAAACTTCTTTTATTACGAATTATCGTCAAAGGACAGTTGCTTGCAATCAAGGCAGGAAATGAAATGCAGAAGAATATAAAGAGCAGACAGGATGCAAAGATAATTAGTGCCCAAAGGGAAAGCAGTTTGTTTCTATATGGTCTGCTAGGTCAATTACATTTCAACAAATGTAAGAAGTGTAGATATCCTGCTACAAAGGAGAACTAAATCTCATTTCCTAGTGACCTTTAGAAAACAAAGATGGACCACATTTCTGTCTAAAATAGTTTCAGGGTATTATTTCAGCACATGCATTGATATAGCCACATAATATTGCCAGTCTGCAGCCACTGTTTGGTTAGTTGCTGTAACTTGTAATTTTATTGTTAAATGCCAAGAACAAGACCAGAAAGGTGGTGGTGGTGGTTGGGGGGGGGGGAGATTTCCTTCTGAAAATAAAGCTCTCTGTAGGCTAACCTGGCAAAACATCACACATTATAATGTGTCAACCTGATTCTACTTCTCAAAGGACTACTGGTGCTTGAAATCTCTGCAGTGAAGAGCAAAGTAGCACCCTGACCTTGAAATGTATATTTGTACATGAAGGGAAGGGTGGATATTAAAACAAAATACAAAACAAAACAAAAATAAACTATAGCATTGTAATGATGCCTTTGTACATGTTTGTTAAGCACAAGCTTTTCTTTATTTTAATTTTGCTTTCATTTCTACATGTGGATGATACAATAAATCAGTATTCAATATTCATAAACAATTCAGTAACTGCAATTCAGCCACTTGGGGAATTAACAGGGTTGGTGATTAATGCTGCTGATGGTTGTTGGGTTTTCTTCTAATTAATTTTGTTAAAAATGCATATAATACATTCTGTACACAGAGCTTAGTTGGAAAAGTTACGATTTAGGATTACAGCTCCCAGAACCCTTCAACCAGCATGGCCACTGGGAATTGTAGTAAAATAATAATAATTTTTCTATGCTCTGACCCATCAGGACAAACCCTGTTTTAGCTGAGGAAAATTTTGTTCATCTGGATATGACTTTGGGTAAATGAAATGTTCTTCATGTGGTCCATCTTGACTATTCCATAGGGAGACATTCATATTGAGAGAAACTAACATGGTCCTGACATCCTACAGATATGCCTGCATTACTTTAGACAATAATCTGCATTTTTAGCCATCAGAACTGCAAAAACTATTAGGAACTGGCAAGCTTGGCTTAATGTTTACCTTAATTTTTATTATTTAGTCAGGCATGAACATGTATGCTACAGATGGCAACTCCAAATACAATTTTAGTCCTATGAGTCTGAATCCTGTTGTTAGTTCCAGATAAAGCAGACTCCTTTAAGATTAACTCACATTTTGATTTGCATTTCATTCAGTGGGTCTTCTCTAGTTGGAACCAACCAATATGATTCAGCCATTGCCATTTCATGCTATCATATAGACCACAATCATGTCCGATGCATTCCTTTTGTCCTTTCCTTTCCTCTTCCTCTCTTTTATAATTGTATTTTAATAATCCCACATTTAAAAAAACAAACAAACAAAAAAACCCCCAGAAACCCCATATTTCTCACTGCTGTTGCTGGGCAAGACTGTTTGACAGGGAGTGAAATGTTGAGTAACCAGGAGTCAGTCTGGAAAGATGATTTGCAGGTTCCTCATCCTTCAAAGATGGCATAGCATGGTGGCAAAGAGATTCGGCCATGTCTTAGGGAGTTTCTGGTTTGATTCCTACCTCTGTGTTTAATTCATTGTGAGGCTTAAAGCAAGCCTCTATCCCAGCCTCCATCTTCCTGTGTGTAATATAGGACACCATAACACTGATTTACCTTACAACATGGGTGGTAAAATGTAGCCCACCAGATACGGTTTAATGACAAGTCCCAGCATTCTGTTGGCTGGTTAGAGCTCCACATCTGGAGGGCTACACAATTCCTACCCTATATGAACCTGCCATGTTCTTAAGATCTGCAGGGGAGGGCTTTCTTTTGGTCCCACCACCTTCTCAGTATATTTGGTCAGGACATGGGAAACAGCCTTTTTTGTGTCAGCTCCTGAGTTATGGAATTCACTTCAATGGGAGGTCTAGCTGGACTTCTCCTTGGCCGGTGAAGTCCTTTTTAATTAAGCAGGCATTTGCTTTTTAATTTGTTGCTGCAGATGGAGTTTTTAATGGGGTGGTGGCGGAGGTATTCCTGTTTTATTATGACTTTTAAAAACTGTTTTTAACTTGTGTTTTTTAAAAACAAATCTGTGATGTCAATGTTTTTTTTTTTTTACTTTTTGTATGTATGTATGTATGTATTTATTTATTTATAGTAGTAATGCTGTATTTTAAAGTGGTTATAAGCTGCCTGAATCCTATGCTGGAAGAAAAGGCATGATATAAAATGCATACATACCTAGCCTTATGAGCTTATTGTCAGAGCCTGGAGGCTCAGATTTGATAAGACTTGAAAAATTCCTATCATATTACTTCAAAAGGCTCTTTAAAGGCAATATTAACAAGTAACCAGGATAAGTTATTGTTACATTTATTCTCACCCATTGTGTTCATTTTTTACAATGTACTTTTGTTTTACTGTTGTTATTTTATTTTTTAAAAAAAGACCATAATTCATTTCATATTACATTACATTACTCTGCCTGCATTGATACTGCTCTGACAACAGAAGAAAATCTGAGATGAAATGTAGGCCTGTGATGCTAACATCATCAGTTTTCTTTTCCTGTATGCTTTTTAACATCTTTGTCTGGTGAAGAGTAAAGCTTTGAAAGCTTGCATGATGTTTTTTGTGCATTTTGGTTGGCTAATAAAAGTTTCACGCTTTTGTGGATTTTGGAATTCATTTTATTTCATTGCATGGCCAAGCAGTTACACCCTGAATGTGTTTCCTGCATTAGTTACAACATGCTACTTCCAAGTTCTAGTTATTGTAAATTATAATAAAACCAGAAATTAGATCATGGATATGCAGTGCTTTGATCATGTGAAATAAGATACAAATATTTTCTTCCTAATTGCCTTCATTCCCTTCCCCCTTGATTCCCCTCATCCTTTCTACCACTGCTCACCAACTTGTCTCCTTGTGATGTGACAGTAGGTATAGAAACCCTTGACATCAGTCAGGAAGAAAACCAGCAAAGCCCTGAAGCATTATGTTGTGTCTCCTGTGATAGGAGTAAGACATGCAGGTACTGCAATACTGGTTTCAGGATGATTCAGGTTGTTTAATGAGCCTTAAAATAAAAGTGATTGCTTAAAGCAAAGACTTTCTTCTGTATTTGTTTTATAATGGAAAAATGGGTTTGTGCCCCCTACCACCTGAAGTGACTTGCCAGGAATAATGCCCCCCATTTTTGCTAAAGATTCAACATTACTATTGGTGGGGACAAGATGAGGACTGTATATTTGCAAGTCAGTCATAACATTCTGTGTCCCAAAGAGCTAAGTTAAATGCATGTCTTCCTATGGCTGAAACCATTTATTGGCTGAAACAAGAGATGGCCAGTGAGGCCAATAAAATATATTAATGCATGCTAAACAAAATTACAGAATAATTCTTTTCCTCCCTGGAAAAGCAAGAGAATTGTTGGTTACTGATGATAAATTATGTCATAGCTAAAATACTTCACAGTGCAATATGGATTTATGCCCTTTGGTGAACCATAAGCTTTATGTTTGCCCATTATTTCACAGTTACGTTGAGAGGCACCAGAAGAGTGGAGAAACTAAAGTACAGTTTAAGTCTCTCTCTCCTTGGAGAGAAAAGAATTTGCCTCAACTTATGTGAAGTGATAATATTAAGTGTTTAAAAGTCTGAGTTTGTATCTCCTTAATCAAGTGGTTTTGAGGTCCTTTGATTTTGTTGCTTTCCATGGGATATCTGTATTATCTTTATTATATACCAACAATGTTGTGATTAACAGTTTTATTAACAAAGTGACTTTTTCAGGTTTTTTTTTAAATATTAGTAAACCACATTGTGGAGATTCTTTCATTAAATCAACCAAAAGTGCAAAATAGATCATGCTAGTTTACAAAATTCACAGACATCTTCATCAGGCAAAGTGGGAGATATAGGTAGCTATCCATATGACCTTCCTTTGTGAGGTGTTGATGGATGCACAATCTTCCCATCAAATATTACCTCCACAACTTTCCCTGGCCAGTCCAAAGAATGCATTATATGGAAACATGGAAACATGGAAGTGACCACTGGGTAACTTCTGATTCATCAAAATGATTGAATTCTGAGGGTGGGGTTGGTGGAAAGTAGAGAGATGATGCCAGAACCCATCCCAGTTGCCTACTTCTGGTTTTGAAGCTGTATCTGAGGTTCACTATAAAACATGTTTTTATATCAGCATGTTGTTATTATTATTATTATTAATAATAAACTTTACTTCTATAGCGCTGTAATTATACACAGCGCTGTACAAAGTCGGTAAAATTAGGAGTAATTAAAAGCCTGCCCAAGGCGTACATTCTAAGATAATAACAATTAAAAGAGGAATAGATAAAATTACCATATGGAAAGAAAAAAAACAGATTAAAAACATCAAATATCAAACAAATCACATCACATCAAATATTGTCAGACAGCCAGATAACAATCACAAATTCCCTGAGAACGCTTCCCTAAACAATATGGTTTTCAGCTCAGCTTTAAAGCTGGTTAGGGAAGTGATGAGCCGTGCATGCAGAGGAAAAAGGTTCCAGGAATGAGGGGCAGCTAGAGAGAAGGGATGGATCCAGGATGGGGCAGAGAAGATCCTGGGTTGAGAGAGGAGATTTTGGCTACCAGAGCGGAGAGTGCGAGTAGGGATGTAGGGAGAGAGAAGATCAGTTAAATAAAGAGGGGCCAGTCCATGCAGGGCTTTAAAGGTGAGTAGCAAAAGTTTGTACCTGATGCGGAAAGGAAGAGGGAGCCAGTGAAGGGAAGACAGCAGAGGGGAGACATGATCATAACGGCGAGCGAGTGAAATAATGCATGCAGCTGAATGCTGAACAGAAATTAATGGGTGGAGGTGAGAGAGAGGAAGCCTTGCCAGGAGGAGGTTACAGTAGTCTAATCGTGAGACCACTAGGGCATGGACCAGTGTTTTTGCGGTAGAAGCTGAGAGATATGGACGGATTTTGGTGATATTATAGAGAAAAAATCTACAGACTTTGGCTGTAGTCTGGATCTGTGGGATAAATGACAAAGAGGAATCAAAGATGAAACCGAGACTGAGGGCTTCCTGGACCGGCTGGATCGAGATGTTATTGACGGAAATAGAAAAGGAATAGTGAAGGGTGGGCTTAGGAGGGAAAACAAGAAGCTCGGTCTTGGACATATTGAGCTTCAGACGCCGATGGTGCATCCAGTGGGAGACAGCTGTTAAACAGGATGACACTTGCTGCTCTAGCTCTGGTGAAAGATTAGGGGTGGAAAGGTACAGCTGGGTATCATCGGCGTAAAGATGGTAGGAGAAACCAAAAGAACTGATAAGTTTGCCAAGGGAGAGTGTGTATAAAGAGAACATAATTTCCCTCCTGTATAGGAGTAGTCTCTTTTCAATAAAAAGCTTAGACTTGTCTCTTCCCTAACATTGTCACTGGTGTCAGATGGAAGGTTTACATATGTAAGAGACAGTCAAATTCAGGAGTCTTTCCAGCATGCTTTTGAAAAATTTAATGTGCTGTCACAGCAGCTCTCATGTTAAGTTGTAGTTTCTTACTATCTGGCACTGTCATCAGAACATTTTCTCCAGTTCACAGGTTCCTGGATCTACTCTTGTACTGCTCTTGGCAAGAAAAAAGAATGCTGTGATGAATTGGAACTCTACCGGAAGTGTGTCTTCTAAAATCAATCTAACTGCTAGTTAACTTCTCCAGAGTCAATGGGAAGTAAAGGTTGGTTAATAGATAATGTCAGAAGGCTTTGGCATTAGCTCTGAAACCCAGATGTCTCTTACATGGGTGTTGTCTTTCATTAAGGGTAGATTTACACAATAATTTTTGACAGGAAAATGCCACTGACTAGTGCATATTTGTTCTCTCTGGATTTCTTGTAAATGCTTACCTTGAACTATTTTTTTTTAGTGGCAACCAAAACCGAGTTTACAAGAGTATAGATAAGAAGACAGATGTACCAGGAACTCCATGGAGGTTTATGTTCACAGAGGTTAGCATTTCTCATCCATCTAGATTTAAACTCCCCCTGGACTTTGTATTGTGAGTGGAGTGAAGTTGGAATCTTTCAAAAACATCTATTACGCATTTGATCAGGCAGTTCCTCATGCAGATAACTATGCAATCTATAGCTGGATCAAGACACACACCATTACCTATGTATCAGCAAGAGTTAATTGCAATGACTTACTTCACAAGGTTGGGAAGCATGATGGCTCCAAAAGACTTCATTTTTTTAAAAAAATGAAATGCTTTAAAGTGATTAATGATACAAGAAAGGATGGCTATTAAATACCTATGTGTTATTTTTGAGGCATGGTGGACTTAACTTGTAATTTTGGCAAACATGTTTTCAAAAATCTGACATAAAGGCTGAGATCTATTTTGAAGCTTGCAAAATAGCAAATTCCAGCAGCTTACTTATTCTGAAGGCCAGGAGGTCAAAGTGAAGGGATGCATGTGAAGGGGGAAAGCAACGGCAGCCAGCTTTATGGCAGCACAAGGGAACTGTAGCCAGGTTCTGTCCAGCAGCCATTGTAGTGCCTGGCAAAAATGTTGCATAAGGAGATAATGGGTACCTCCTTTCACAACACTAGAAAAAATATTATGTTGGTTTAGTTATGCCTGTTTAAGTCATCAGATTATGATCCTTATTGTTGTTGTGTGCTTTCAAGTAATTTCTGGTTTATTGCAAACCTAAGATGAACCTATCACAGTTTTGTTCTTGGTAAGATTTGTTCAGAGGTAAGTTACCCTTGCTTTCCTCTGAGGCTGCGAAAGTGTGACTACCCAAGGTCACCCAGTGGTTTTCCATGGGCAAGCAAGGACTCCAGAGTTGTAGTCTAAAGCTCAGTTGACTAGACCACTTTAGCTCCCATGGCAACATCCTATGGAATTCTGGATTTTGTAATTTAGTAAGGCCCAAGAACTCTCTGGCTGAGAACTCTCAATGTCCCTTCCTAAATTGCAAATACCTGGATTCTGTAGAACGTTGCCATGGCAGTCAAAGTGGAATATAGTGCCATAGTGTGATTAGACCATTAATCTGCCATAGGAGAAAATGCTCAGGGGACTGAAGTATGCCTACTCTTTTCTGTGCTTGCCATGCCTACCTTAGACTCCACCCAATTCCTAGTGTCACAAAGTCATTTCTGTCTTGCTGGGATTAACTTCCATTTTACAGTGTCTAAGGGATTTTAAAAAAAAACATCTGCAGGAGTGCGGGGAATCCTTGGACTTCCATATGTTGTCCTTTTACAAGAACTCCCACTTTTGCTAGGTGTTTTTTCTCTTTACCATGTCTAGCCATGGGATTCTACCCAGTAATTACCTACATTTGTTAAAATCAGCCTTCCTCAAGTCCAAGGTCTGTGTTTTATTATACTTGTTTTTGTCTTGTTCCACAATTGTGAATTCTAGCATTACATGGTCTCTGCCAACTAGTTTGATTCCATGACCAATTCTGCTCTATTGGTTATGATCAGGTCCGGGATTGCTGATTTCCTTGTTCCTTCTTCTACCTATTAAAACAGGAATTTATCTGCAAGGAACAGACTGGTGATAAATGCCAGAATTAGGGCAGAGTGGGGACATGGCGACTGCATGCCACATGCCCCGTCTCTGCCTTAATGCCAGTGTCACACTGTTTCTGCACCAAAGAAACCCAAAAAAAGTTGCCGCCAGAGCGGCGGGGCGCATTTTTGCCAGCACTAAAAGGAGTGGCATTTTACCATTCTATTTAGCTCCAGCAAAGTGCCGGATCGGGGCTACAGCCCCAATCTGGCAAGGAAAGAGTCAGTGCAGAGCCACTGCAAAGGGGTGGTTTGTTTTGCTCCTTAGTCTCTTAGCAGATATCAGGGGAATCAGGTCCCCCATAATTAATTCTTGCATCTTTGAGATTTCTGGGATTTGTTTCCAGTAGGCATTGCCCACCACCTCTTCTTGGGGCAATGGCCTCTAATAAACTGCTGTCACACTGTTGCATTATTTTTTCTTATTTTTTACTCAAATGCTGTCCACTTTGATCACTCTCGTGGATTTTTGTGCAACTGAATTTGTCTTTGATAATACTGCAGCTCCTCCTTTTCACCACATCTATTCTTTCTGAATAGATCATACCCTTCAATCATAATATTCCAATCATGGGAGCCATTCCACCAAGTCTCTGTTTTGCCTATAAAGTCATATTTACCTCCCTGCACTAGAAGCTTACCTTGTGTGTTTCCCAAATTCTTTGTGTTGGTGTATAGACATTTGAGGCTTTCTTTGTTCTGACTTATTAATGTAGTGGTTTTCAAATAGTGGGATGGCACCTGGGGGAGTATGAGAGTTGCTCAGGGGAGGTGAAGGTTGAGATTTGTAGTCTCCTCTCATCTTCCCAAACTCTTTTAGGTGTAAAATGTACACCTACATTGAGTTAAATATTGAAGTTACATAAATAAAACTGTTCTAATTTGAATGATGTTATTTTATTTTAAAATGTTAAAGTATTAATATAACTGATTTTTGAAATAAAAATACACATTAAATAAAACATTTGTGTTCATATACTACATTGGTGTGTGTGTGTGTGTGTGTGTGTGTGTGTGTGTGATATGTCCACATGAAGATGCAAAGGGAGTTCCCAAGAATAAAAAGTGTGAGTACCACTATATTGATGTATTGTTAGTTTTTCTATAGATCCTATTTTCGCCATCATCTTCTTCTCTAGAATTCAAATCCTTGTGTTTAGAGCTTGCCTTTGAGCTGATATTTGAACTAACATCAACACATATCCACACTTTTGTTTAAAGCTTTATTGATCAAATTTGCCAGGCTATGAACATTATTCCCAGTCTTCATGAGGTACAGCCTATATGTAACCAGTGGTCCTTTGTCTAAGAAGTCAAAACCATGGTCCCATAAGACAAATCTCTCATGTCTTCACCATCTACATTATCAGTAATTCACTTCTAGTATCTTCCTATCCTTGGGTATTCATCACTGGCAGAACTGACAAAATACCATCTATGCCTCAAACCCTTTCAGCTTCCCTCCCAAAGCTTCATAGTAAGAGGTGATCTGCTCAAATGTGTTCTTGGCTGTGTTGTTCATATCCACAGGAATAAGGAGAAAGGGGTACTAATCTGTCAAGGAAAAAGCAACATGGGATATACAGTAAATGAAATAAAACATGTATGTGAGAGTCAGGGTGACTCAGCAGAAGCCAATTGAGAACCACACAGGTGTAAATGGTAATACAATTAACAAGTCCTAACTGCCAAGGACAGAAATGTAAAGTGGATAATTGGACACACCTGACAATTGTTAAGTGGTCAAGGCTGAGATGATGAAATCATTAATTGTAGGATGAACCAAGAGAACCAATGAGAATGATGTACACGCCTACTGGGTGGAAACAAACAACAGTGGGTGGTACCATGCATTGACTATAATAATGACTATGCATCCCAATGTATTTTGTGGGTTGTAGAGTAAGTGGTAGAGTGGATAGAGTGAGGAGTAGTGTATTGTTGTATTGGATAGTTTTGGAACTGTATATAGTAGAATAAAGTAGATCTTTTATATAAGACTATTGAGTTGTCTGGTGTCTTGGGTGAAGCTACAAGAACCAGCTGGATCCTGAAGAAGGGTGAAGACTTCTGTGGAAGCAAGAGTGAGAAGGCTTGGAGAGTTTGTCGGGGTCTTCAGCCTATTCTCTGTAACTCTTGCTAAGCTATAACCACTGGCCAAAACTGGTCAGTGCGGTGCACAACCAGGTGGTGAATTCAAGCCAGAGGTGAAGAGCTACAACTCCCATCATCCCTGACATTCGTGATGAATTTTGACAAGTTGTCAGTGACATTCTGGATATGTGCACCAGGAAGATGGCACACTTCCTGATTTATCTTGTCAGACAGCATACAGGTGCCTCTATATCCCTGAGCAATAAGTCTCCAACAGCACCATTCTTTTCTTTTTCTTGTAGTTGGCAACCACTTGATTCCTTCCTTGGAATGCAGTATCCCTTGTTTCTGATTTCCTGTTTGAGCATCTTTACTGCTGCTATCCCCATGAGGATGTAGGAAGCAATTGCTCAGTTGGAGAGGTTCTGAATCCCTTCTGTATAGGCTGCTCTTGATAGTGACTTTCCTTCAGGGTGTTCCCTCACTGTTACAGGCCTCTTCATTTTCCTTGGCAGTTTCTTCCTTTTGCTTCTGCATGATCACTTCTCCCTGTGTTCTGTCCAGGAAGTCCTCCTGTTCTCTGATGCACTGAAGGACCTCCACATGTAGCTGTAGTACACTGGCCTTCTCTTCAAAGCGAGCTATCAATTTGCACTTACTGTAAGTGTAGCTGGTGATGTTTTCTGGCAAGACAAACATTGCAATGTACATTGCAGCAGACAACTATGGATCCTTTTGTCTCCATCTCTAAAGTTATTCCCCCCCCCCCTCCTTTATTTTCTAGAAGAATTGCATTGCTTCTCAGTTTTCCCCATATTCCTGGAAACATTCTTCCAAGGCAGCTCTCTTGTTTCTATGAAGTTTAGCGGCACTGACCCAATTGCTCCAGGGCTACTCCAATATTTCTTCCAGGCTAGGTGGGGACATGATCTCCCAGGTTGTCAGAGGCCATAGTAGCAGAGATCATTGTGAAGGCAAAACTGGGTCTGAGGCTACTCTCTCCTCTGCCTCTTCCTCCTTCTTTGCCACCACCCCTGCTACCACTGCTGCTGTTGGCTGGCCATTGATTATTACTGCATTTTATTGCTGTGCATGGAGAGAAGCATATGTAGGATTTTCTACCTCAGGTGCCAAAATAATATAACAACCCATAGGTAATACATACATTGACTTAGAGACATGGGCACCATTTGCTGCTCTTCATCAGGTGGCAAAATTTCTTGAGTCAGCAATGTTTGGGCTTCTAAAGGCCCTATTCCTCTGATAAAATCTAGTTCCATTCTCTATTGCAATCAGTGATCAAAGAAGCCATCTGGAATAGTTCTGTAATGTTTCATTCATCCAGGCTAGAGAAATGTTTATCCTATTCAAAATTACAACCTTCAAAATAGACTGTTCTTCATAATTTTAACCAAAGTATGCATCCTGGCATAGTGACCTTTAAAGCAATAACATTTTAATATTATTGCAGAGGAGGGCCATATTTTTATGTCGGTCAAACAAAGGTCAGTGCAATGGAGATGGAAATTCCAACGCTTTGTATACTTTCATATGTGCCATTCAGTGAGTTATATTTATGTAGAAATAACAGCTGATAGCACCCATCATAATATCCCTTCAGAAATATAAAGCTGGCAGTCAAAGGGGTTTGATAGTTCAAGCAATGAAAAAAGTCTGTGTGGAATAAGAACTTTCAACTAATATCAATCACTTTCTAAATGCCATCTCAATTGCACATTTGTCTTTGCATGGCTTCAACACATTCTGACAACCCAATCAATGAAACCAATATATGGCTATGAAAGAAATATATTTCTGAGATGGACAGTCATTTGTTCATTACAGGGGTGTTTTTTTAAAAACAAAAACAAAAACTCACAAACAAGCAGACAAAAATATACTGGCTGAATATGTCTTTATGTTAGCATAGCCCCTGGTATGAAGTAAGCAGGTCTGCTGCAAATTTGGGTTGCCATTTGGGGCTGGAAGAGGGTATGAGCAGCTGTTCCCCTCCCTCATCTTTAGTTAGAACACTAGTGATATGGGATGCGCATATTCCATTTGTTCTCCTGCCTACAGCCGGATGCTGCCCAGGCAATCTACATCCTTCCTGAATGTCAGAGGGAACATGTGGCCTGCCACTTCTTGGGGGATTTTGCACAGGGAGATACTGAATACCACAATGGATCTAGAAGGACTATTTATTTTTTTATTGGCTTTATATCCCCAAATGGGATTCAAAATGCCCCCATGCTGCTGTTGTTGTTGTTGTTGTCGGTTGTGTGTTCTCAAGTCATTTCTGACTTAAGGTGACCTTAAGGCAAACCTATCATGGGATTGCCTTCCCAAGGCTGAGAGCATGCGACTTGCCCAAGGTCACCCACTGGGTTTCATGGCCAAGCAGGAAATTGAACTCTGGTCGCCTGAATCACAGTCCAACATCCAAACCATTACAGCATGTTGGCTCTCTTATCCATGTGTTATGTCACCAACAGGATTCCAACTGCTAGCTGTAAAGTAAATGCAACCACAGTTAAATGTCACTGATAGGCACTAGTGAGACAAGAGTGATGTAACCTAAACCAAATAAAGTGAAGTGTTCGTTGTTTGTTGTCTTAGATTGTGCATCTGCTCTTCCTTCCAGAGCATCCCCAACAGAAGGGCTGCACAAATCCCATCCTTATCTAAAAACAATAGGGATAAAGTTAGGACCCCACCACTGTACACAGATGGGAAGGATATACAGTAGTGGTTCAGAGAATGCAAATCTGTCATCAGTTTATGAAAGAAGCATAAATGATATTCAGATCCTGTCCCTTTGCTAAAGATATGTTCACAACCTAATTATCCTCATCTTGATTTGAAAACCTGAAAAAAAAATTGATAAATTTTGAATATCATTTTAAATACACTGGCCCCTTTTTCTCCCTTGTGCATTCTGGTCCATGAACCTTGCATGACCCCCCCCCCCTTTCTATTTCCTTTGAATAACGTATAACCACCATCAACATACATTTTTGCAAGCAGGAATATTCTTAAGGCCCAAAGTCATAGAAGAAATCATGGGGATTTTTTCCCCTTTGAAATGGACAAAAGAAATGATCTGCAAAGTCTCATCACTTCATCTCTTTCTTCCCCTAATGGAGGAAAATAGCCCAAGAGACATCATTAACTGTATTTTTTTCCAAATATTTTGGAACACCTTTGCAATCTTTCTTAACCTCTTTCCTATGAGTGCAAGCAATAATTGCTCAAGATGAAGATTAACTCAATAGATAAATCTTGGAAGGAAAAATCCTACCTCTGAATCACCATTGAAAGGAAGAAAAATGTTATTCACCTCTATAGTTGATGGAATCAATTGAACTGCTTCATTTGTAGATAGCAAAGGGAGAGAGAAATAATTTAAATCATCCTCAGATCTGATGTGGCGAAGATGGCTTTGGATCCCGTGAGTTAAATCCAGTTTTAGTTCCAATTAAAGTAGACCCATTGAATGAAAGAAATGTGGCAAATCCACACTTCTATAAACTCCATTAATTCAGTGAGTCTACCCTGATTAGGACAAACATTTGGATTTATACCTCTGTATCTTACATTTCCTCACTCCACTCGCAGCATGCCAAACTCAACCCCCATTTGCACATTCTCTTGTGTTACATCTTCAACATCAGAGAGCTGAATAATAGAATCATAGAGTGAAAGGGGCCACAGGTCATTTAGTCCAACCACCTGCCATGCAGAAATGTATATAACTAAAGGACTCATGATGTCCATCTAACCTCTATGTAAAGACTTCCAAAGATGGAGAGTCCTCCACCCTCCAAGGCAGACAATTCAACTGTCAAACAGCTCTTACAGTAAATACATTTTTCCTGTTGTTTAGATGTTTACATACTGTTTAGATAGTTTTTCATGTAATCTCAATCCATTGTTTTGTGTTTTAGCCTCTGCAGCAACAGAAAACAAGCTTTCTCCATCCTCAGTGTGACATCACACCAGATATTTAAGGATAGTGATCATGTCAGATCTGTCTTTTCTTCTTCTAAACATCCTGAGTTCCCTCAGTCTTTCCTCATAAGGCCTGGTTTCCAGATCTTTGTTCATCTTGTTCACTCTCCTCTAAACACATTCCAACTTGTCAATACAGAAGGTAGAGCAGGGTGGCCTGAGATTGGATTACAGAAAGCTCTCTGAGCATTATCAAACTGCTGGTTAAGTGAAAGAGTTTTGCTCAACAGCTGTATCAGTGTATCTGATCTGGAAACAATTATACTTGATGTAATAGATGCAGCCATAATGTCTGAGTTCCTGTTTGAAACTGACAGAGCCTACCGTTCCAATAATATATTTATGGAGGGGTCCAGGTGCTGGAGAGGGAGAAGGAAAGCCATCAGCAAGGTAGCAACATAAAGGAGATTTGCCTGATCATCCCTACAGCTCAGTGGCCATTGGATCATATTTACGATTTTTCAGAATTTGGCAGCCATTGCACTGCCTAGCAAAACCATTGCATTAGTAAGTATTGTATAGTTCCTTACATGATATTAGAAGCAATTCCTGTTGGGAATGTACAATGTTGTAAACCAACTTATGATTGCACAGTTTATAAATGTGGTGTTATGCAATGGTTGTATTGTTAGGAGGGAAGCTTTGTTGTAGCTGCACCAATGGGATCACTGCATAAGTAGATTGAATAATGTGGC
>NC_056523.1:43062400-43069767 GCF_019175285.1 Sceloporus undulatus | reverse complement strand
AAAATGAAGAGGTCCCTTAGGGCTATATGTACTCTTAAGGGGGGGGGGGAACTTAAATATAGACAGTCACTGAAGACTGTGGCAACTTTATTGACACAGATGCACAAGCTTTCCTTCTCTGCCTATTTATTTTTATTCCTGTTTTAACTTTACCTTTCATCATTTCCAGAGGAATGCTTTTACAATCCTCTCCAAAGGAAACCACTGACACCTCCTGAGGGTGCTTACTTTTACTGGCAGAGGAAAGTTAGACTACTATGTACACTTTCTTGGAAGTAAGCCTCCCTGAACACCAAACATGCAGAGAATTGTTGTGTAATCTAGTTTAGGCAAAAGGTTAATGGATAAATAGGCTAGTAAAGAAGCTCAATGGCCCGAACATGTGACAAACACACAGATTTGAAGCCCATTACACAATTATAGGTTAACAGTTAAATTGCTGAATGAATTGCAGTCGATTCCTCCTCTTCCGGCTGGGGAGAGTCAACAAGGCATGCCACAACTGGGTGCCAGGGGAAGGAATATATTGTACCATTTTTATTAGGCAGCTGACAGTGGGACATTTTATTAATATCTGTCAGAGGCAGAGGCAGTAAGCAAAGGAGTGGCCAACCAGGTAAGATACTGGTGTCTTTAAGGAGAAATAAGCAGGTGCCAACTGTGTGTTTCCTTTGTTTTCATGGGTTTCTGAATACATAGAATTTAAACTGTGCCATTTATTTGAAGTTAACTGCATAACTAAATGCATTTTGGACAGAATGACATTTCTTCTAGACTGGAGTTGGAGAACCTCTGGCTCACTGGAGTGGAGAACGTCTGTGCACACACACGTGCACATATACACAAACAGTGCCTTTAAGCATTTGCAGTCATTTCATTCTGAGGGACAGGTAACAAGGACACTGGTTAGCTGGGCATAGCAGGTAGAAGGTGTTTCCACCCACGGTTTCCATCCTTTCTATCCCTTTGGTTGCTGTCTTGTTTGTAACAATCCCTTATTGAAGAAGGTTAGCTATTGTTATTGTTGTTGTTGCTGTTGTTGTGTGCCTTCAAGTTGTTTCCAACTTATGGCAAAACTAAGGCAAAGCAGTCATGGGGTTTTCATGACAATATTTGTTCTGAGGTGGTTTGCCTTTGCCTCAGGGTTATTACAAAGGCGCATCGTTTGCTATTTACATGTTGGACGATAAAGATGTGATGCTGATAGCACTGCATTTCTGATAGCGAGCAGGAGTCTCTTCCTTTTCACATTTGCATCATTTTTCTGTTTTCCATGCAAATTGACCATGAGCCTGTAGATAAGAGTCATCACTTTCTATATTGATGCAGTATCGCTGAGGGCAGTGCTGACTGAACTTGGCTTTATCTTCATTCAGTTGTTAGCGGAAATTAAATGTTCCTTTCCAATAATGTTATGGCTTCCCTCAGGAGTGCCTCAAATTGCAAGTGAAGCTACTGAAAAAATGCAGCCAAGACTGTGTTGCAAACTTAACTTCAGGTCAGAAATGGTGTGTATAATGAAAAGGTTTGCACAGATGCAGCTTTTAACACTGTACGTTCTGAAACATCAGCCAAACAACAGTTGGGAAGTCATTTCTGAACTTGTCAGAAAATGGCACCTAGGCTGAAAAAACAAATGAGCAAATGCTTAGCAACATTGTTGTTGTTATTGCTGTGTGCTTTCAAGCTGTTTCTGAGTTATGGCAACTCTATCATGGTGTTTTGTTTTTGTTTGTTTTTTGCAAGTTTCATCAGAGGGGGTTTGCCATTGCCATCCTCTGAGGCTGAGAGTGTGACTTGCCCAGGATCATCCAGTGGTTCCCATGCCTGAGCAGGGCTTTGAACCCTGGTCTCCAGTCATACTCCAACCACTACACCATGCTGACTTAGCAACACTACTGTAAGACTAGCTGTTGATCAGAACGAGCCTCATTCACAACACTAGTTTTATAATAACCCAAAAGACATTTTGCCAGTAACTTTCATATTCAACAAATGGCTATTTTGTGCAACCTATGAGTGATTCAATAATATATTCCCTGTAGCATCTGTGTATCTGAGGAAGTAGACTGAAGTCTACAAACACTCATGCTGCCAACTTTTCTTTGAGTTAATCTCAAAGATGCTACAAGATCTCTCTCCATACTGATTCTACAGACTAACACAGCTGTATCTTTGAATATTTCCTCTAGGTGTTTTTGCTAAATTAAGGAGTCCTAAAGCGTTATCAGCATACACTACATGGCATTTTATGTAAGAAACTCTGTAATTCAGTGGTAATAAAATAAGTTCAAAATAAGAATGGATCTGGGAAAGGATGGAAAAAGACAGATTTGGGCATAAATATTTATTCCTGGCTTAGAGTCAATTTATAGAATCACTGAATGGAGATCACTGAATAACCAGAATCCTATTGGTGTCTTATGCTTGCATAAATTGTTGTACAGAAGTGGTCTGATGTGCAATATTTGTGTAAAGTTCAAGGTCATGGAAGTGTAGTTGCACATGCAATGCCATTGTGAATTCACTTGCATATTCAGCTGTGCGTTCTATTGTGTATCCAGTCGTCATTTGCTTGTGCAATGTTACCATTCAACACAAGAGATGTTAATACAGTCAACATGTAACTCTTCATGAAGATCTATATCTGCTATGGAACTCATACCCTTAAAAATTTCACAGATGAAAAATGGGACAACTGTGGCCAAACAACATCAGAGTGTGGTCAAGATGGCAAAGGCTATTGAGGAAGAACATACAAACTATGAGAGGATGCCACAGTTTGCTTTTGCCTGTACCTACTGGGAACTGCAAACTTTTTGCCTTTCTTCTTATCTGCTGAGCCCCAGTTGAGTTAACTGAGAACAAACTGCTTATGCACTTTACTTCATTTGCTGCAAACTGAGTTCAGTCTGAGGACAAAAGGAGAAAATGGAAGAAAGAGAAATCTAGACATTTTAAAAGCAGCTGAAAAGCAGGGATTACAGAGGATTAACATGGGTTATCATTACCAAATCAGGACAATTGAAGGGTATGATGGCTCAAGGCAGTACCTCAGCTAACATGGACAGTTTTTTTGACCAGACCGGATCATACTTCTGTTAAATGCATCACGAGGAACAGAGTTATCCACCACACGTTTGAAATTGTGTACTGTTAACCTGAGCTGGTTAATCTGAGCGCTAAAGTGCCTACGCTGGAAGGGATGATTTGAGTTGTAATCCAATTCATCTGGAAAGTATCAGTTATAGAAGACTGGTTAAGGCTAAAGCACATAGATTGAGCATGGGGCCAGCAAGCATGCTTTTCTACTTATCTGCACAAAATCAGCAGAAAGGGCTTTTCATGTCATGTGGGCATACAAAGCCTTATAACACAACAACTGATATTGCTTATGTTAATACTAACAACAGTTGGCTAACTACACAGAAACAAAAGAGTGAGGTAATGACATGCAGGATGGGCCAGAAAATCTCATTATTGTTTGAAGCAACATACACATACACAAAGTCCTCATGAGGGCTGTAAAATATATTGTGTGTAAATTAGTCCTGAGCTTCAAACGTTACTTCTACCCCGTTTACTGTTTAGCAATCAGCAGCCACTTCCAACATGCATTCCAAAGCTTCTTTTAAAATAGGTGGGGAAAAAAGCTGGATTTTTAATTGGCTTCACAACAAATGAACAAAATTACATTGGGCCTAATCTTATTTGGTGCATCAAATTACATTGGGCTTGAGTGCTACTCAGGGAGATACCCTTCATTTACTCTCTGTTGAAAAAACACCGGTAGCAAGATAGATTGCGGTGAAGGTAAAAATTAAAATTCCACTGGCTGAGTTGCTTGTGCTTGATTTGAATCATACTGACATAATCATCAGTGGTCATGTTCTCCAAGGGAGAGCCCTTGCAATATAAAGAAGGAAGTTGCTGAAGGATTAAGACTGGAAACAGTCTAAAACAAAATATAAATAAATCATTAACTAGAATCTTTCTGAGCAGCATGCTGTTTTGCTGAGCTGCTGACTAAAATCCTGTTGGGGAAAGGTGCTGGTGTCCTTAAAGCCTATGAATAGGAAGGCCACTGTCTATAAACCTATGTAAAATTTTAAAAAAATGCTTTCATTAAAGTTTAAGGGGAAGAAATGGGGCATAGAATGAGAAGCTAGATGCAGAGCATGTATAGTTCTCACTTTTACTTCCTTGCTCCTGCAAGCAGTAGTCAGCAAAAAAAGCTGATTCAAACTCTGTGTTATGGCATCATTGCCAGGCATTTAAAATTATACACTCCCCTGGGAGAGAGCATGAAGAATGGAATTACATGCATCGGTCTACTATAGTGTGAATTACTTTTCATCAGACTGGTGCTCATTCTAGCTCAGACTTCTTGGTTTCATTTCAAGCAGGGTTCTGGCCTAGATTTATCACCCAAACCACCTTGGTGAACTTTCATGATGACCTTTGTCAGGGGAGAGAGAGGAGAATCTGTCCCATGTTGATATTTCTTGACCTCTCACTGCCTTTCTGATAGCACTGAAAATGTATTTCTTTTTAGAGAGGAGATTCTCCACCCTTAAGTGTTCCAAATGTTTTGGACTTCAACTTCCAGAGCATTGGCCATACTGGCTGGGAATGCTGGGAGATGAAATCTAAAACATCTGGATGATCAAAGGTTGAAAACCACTGTTGTAGAGCACCTCCCTGAGCTAATATATAGTATGTAATTTGTACAGTTTAGATTTCACATGAAGTTATACACTGTGTTTTGTATTTTTATAATTTTGTAAATTGCTTTGGGACCCCTTCTGGCTGCAAGAAATGATTCATAAATTTAAAGTAACTGCCATATTTGGAACCAAGTGGTTTAGGTCATCATAGTTAAGAGGCAGCATCAAGGAAACTATTAAAGAAGACTTGCTTCAGAAAATGGAAGTCTTGGCCAAACAAGAGCAGAAGGGAGTACAGGTCTGTGCAAGTGGATATGGATATGGATATGGATGTATACATACATATAACATTTTTATTCAGTATTCACTTATAAGATTAAGATTAAAAATGAAATATTTTAAAATGCATTAGGAACAGCAGGTGAGGTAGGGAAACAGTTGCACTGCTGGATGATAACAAAGGAATACTAAAAATTGCAGAATTCAAAGTCATAGCCATGTCAGTCTAGAAAATCAGTATGCAAAGGGATCTTGCAACACCTTTGAGACTAACTGAAAGATAGAAGGTGGTAGCATGAACTTTTGTAGTCTTGAGCCTACTTCCTCAAGGAGAAGATGAAGAAATTATTTGCATCAATTTTCACTGTAGAAGATGCAGGGTAGATATCTGCCTGAACTGATCATTTTCAGAAAGGAAGTCTGAACAACTGAGGCAAACAGTGCTGGCAACAGATGATGTAGATCTTCTTAACAAAGAGAAACAAAAGAAATCACCAGGGCCTCATTCACACTACAGAATTATAGCATTATTATTCCTTTTTAACTGCCATAGTCTGTAGTTTGGTGAGGTACTGGAGCACTCTGGCTGAGAATTCTAAATGCCTTTCCTTAAATTGCCAATTCCAGAATTCATAGGACAGAAACATGACAGTTAAAGTGGAATAATAGCACTATCATGGGGCCCAGGTTCAGAAAATATCCACTGGAGAGATCTTAAAAGAACTCAAATGTGAAATTGCTGACATCAGTCAAGATGTTCCCAAGACTAACGAAGAACTGGAGAGAACCCAATTTTTTAAAAAGCAATCAAGGGAGATCCAGGATATTACAGACTGGTTAGGTAAATTGCTGGAAAACATTCTTAAAGTTAGCACAAATACAGAACAAGTCCCACTGTAAAAAACAACCCAATATGGCTCTTGCAAAGAGAATCTACTTCATTGACCCATTAGAGTTCTCTGAGAGTGTCAATAAACATGCAGATATCAGCCTGTACACATTTTTATTTGAAATTTGAAACCTGGTTGAAGAGTAGGAAACAGAAAGTATAAATTACTGGTATAAATTATCAGTTCCTTCAGTGAAAAGATTATCACATTGCCTTTTTTTGTCCTTCCCTTCTGACCTTGGTGAGGGATGAAAACTTTTAAGCATGGATTTTAATGCATATCTCCAGGCCCAGGCTGGAGGCATCCCATACTCAATCTGGACTTCTTCCGTAATTGCAAAGAATGGAAAAATCCCATTCTTTGAAAAAGTGCCCATAGAAGTCCAGATCGGCAGGATGTCTTTGGTCTGGGCAAGGAGGCATACAATAAAATTCATGCTTAAAAGTGTTTATCCCACGCTGAGGTAGGGAGGGTAGGGCAGTGAAATAATCTCCATAAACAGTGATGTTTCTCCAAGACTCTGTTGTAGTACTAGTTCTTTTTAACTTGTTCATGAACTCTCATGAGTTGAGCGTGAACAATGAGAGGACAGATGACACTAAAGTAGGAGGAATAGCTAATACTCCAGAGGACAGGATCAAAATTCAAAATGACCTGAATAGACTAGAAAGCTGGGCCAGAGCTAACAGAATGAACTTCAACAGGGAGAAATGTAAGGTACTGCACTTAGGGCAAAAAAATGAAATGCACAGATATAGGATGGGAGACACCTGGCTTAAGGAGACAACATGTGAAAGGGATCTAGGAGTCCAAGTAGACCACAAGTTGAACATGAGTCAACAGTGTGATGCGGCAGCTAACAAGGCCAATGCGATTTTAGGCTGCATCAATAGAAGTATCGTATCTAGATCCAGGGAAGTAATAGTGCCACTATATTCTGCTCTGGTCAGGCCCCACCTGGAATATTGTGTCCAGTTCTGGGCGCCACAATTCAAAAAGGACATTGAGAAACTGGAGCGTGTCCAAAGGAGGGCGACTAAAATGGTGAAAGGTCTGGAAACCTTGCCCTATGAGGAACGACTCAGGGAGCTGGGGATGTTTAGCCTGGAGAAGAGAAGGTTAAGAGGTGATATGATAGCCCTATTTAAATACTTGAAGGGATGTCATATTGAGGAGGGAGCAAACTTGTTTTCTGCTGCTCCAGAGACTAGGACCCGGAGCAATGGATGCAAGCTACAGGAAAAGAGATTCCACCTCAACATTAGGAGGAATTTCCTGACAGTAAGGGCTGTTCGACAGTGGAATGCACTTCCTCGGAGTGTAGTGGAGTCTCCCTCCTTGGAGGTCTTCAAACAGAGGCTGGATGGCCATCTGTCGACGATGCTTTGATCTGGATTTCCTGCATGGCAGGGGGTTGGACTGGATGGCCCTTGCGGTCTCTTCCAACTCTATGATTCTATGATTCTATGATTCTATGATTCTATGACAGAATTATGCCTTATATAGTTCTTTGGTCCACTCTAGCACACTT
>NC_056523.1:43030898-43059400 GCF_019175285.1 Sceloporus undulatus | reverse complement strand
TGATTCAGAGACCAAAACCATGAACCTGGAGTGGAAGCATGCCGGTTCCCCTCCCCCCAAAAAGGTGCAGAAGTCAGCAGGGAAGGTCATGCTCTCAGTTTTTTGGGACTGTCATGGAGTCATTCTCACAGATTATCTTGCAAAGGGCAAACCATCACATACTACAGCAATCTTCTTGACAAGTTGTGAGATGCTCTGAAAAAGAAATGCTCTTCAGAGGCATTTGTCTCCTAGCCGACAATGCACCAGCTCACTCATCTCAAATTGCAGTTAACAAAACAAGAGCGTGTGGCTTTGAGATTTTGCAGCATCCGCCTTATTCTCCCAACCTTACACCAAGTGACTTTTTCTTGCTCCCAGAAATGAAAAATAAGTTGTGGGGACGCTAATTCGACAACACAAACAATGTCATTCATGACGTGGAAGAGTGATTTAAGGTGCAATCTGCAAACCTCTACAATAACAGTATTCGGAAGGTCAAGAAACACTGGGAAAATGTATAAATCTGGATGGTGACGATGTAGAGAAAAGTTAACAACTACAAATCAAAACAAACTTTCAATTTTTTGAAAGGTGATAATTAAAACTTTACGATACCCCCTTGTACTTTGTGCTATGAGATAGTTGTACAATAGCAGAAACAAATACTATTTATTTTGTTATGTAAATATATAAATTCAGTTCAATTCTAAACTGTTTCATTGTGAATGGCATTTTGTTGAGCTCATTCCCTAATATCTGTTTTAGGATTGCAGATGCAAGTAACTTTTATTGAGCTCACTTTCATCTTTATGCTTCTCAGTTACAGTTGGCACATGTACCATCTGCCATGTAGTTCATAAGCTATTGAAGAAAAACCATAGTGCTACAGATGTAACATATCAAATTCCATGCTTCTGACATGCCTTTGCCCTCTTCCTTCCTCATATCTTTCTAATGAATTTTCATCTATCACTCAGGTCTTCTGGGAAATATTTGCTCCAACCAGCCAGCATTAGACTAGCAATGTTTTCCCGGAGGAACTCTGGAATGGCCTGCCTGAAGAGATACGACAGCTGAAAATGCTGGCTGCATTTCAAATAACATTGAAGACATATCTCTTCCAGCAGCCCTACCCAGTGAATTTTAAACCATAACTTTTACAGAATGTACTTATATGTGTATTTTAATGGTTTTACAGTGTCGTATTTTACCTGCTGGTTTTATGTCTTTTCTTTTCAATTGTGTTTTGTATTTTAACACGTTGTATCCTGACTCAAGCCTTGAGGAGAAGTAGAAAATCAATAAAAATTGTTGTTCTTGTTGTTGGCTTAGGTTTTCTTAAAAATATAGAAAGGTGAGTAAAACTCATGCCTGGTAAAACAGATGGGCTAAAAAGAAGTGGCTTCCACCCACTTTGGGGGCATGTTGTTCACATTACGAACACCCTCAAAGCAGTCCGAAGCCACTCCGGTGCCGCATTCCACTCCTTTGGATGGGAGCAAAAAGGAGCTGGGATAATCCGGCCTCTGGTGGCATGGCCTGGGTGGTGGCCTGCTTTCAGTATGGGCTGTGTGGTTGCTGCAGACCCAATCAACATGTGGCAGGAGTGGCTTTTGGCCGCTCCTTCCCACCTATCTTTTCCAGGCCTCAGTTTTCATAACATTTTTGGGGGGGAGGAATACCTACCTACACACCTACAATTTTATATTTTCTTATAAAGTGGATATATTTTATGTCATACATTAAAGCTGACCGTGTAATTAAAAAGATACATTTTTGAAAACACTTCTGTAAAAACAAAAAAACAAAAAAACCAAACAGAACAAAAACTATAATTTATTATACTTCTGTCTTCATTCTATGCCAAGTGTTGGTGGATTACAGAAAAAAATCTAAGTTTTCTTTAAAAGTTTCTACTAAATATAATAAAAGAACAACTGACATTTAGTTTGTTACACTGGAAAAGATGTACATACTTTAATTGCTTTGTTAGCTTTATCTAAGTCTCTTCAGCTATTAAAAAAAGAAAGAAAATTGTTCATAGTCAAAAAACAAACATTCAATCAGTTGATACAACATTACAGTACAGCCAACTAACATTGTTCAAAATCTCGTCGTTTTATCTCAAGCTAAGGAGTCTTTAGACCAGATTATGACAAAGCTGGTTTAATGTATTTTCAAGTTGGTATAGTTAAAGATTTTGCAGAACACTGTACTTTCTGTTGATGGCTTCAGAAGAAAGGGGTCGTGGGACTTGTAAATAAAAGGGCAATCCCAGCCTTTCAATTTTTTTTTCATAGTTAGAACAGCATTGTTAAATTAAGCACAACTAAAAAATGTGGAAGCTAGGTGAAGCTGCCATTTTGTGTGTGTCAAAACAATTGCGATACGCTATACTAAAAAAAATTTGAAATATCCATCTGTCCTCACCACTCTGCCACAAAACTAGCAAAGTCAAAAATTACAAAAGTCTTCAAACTTGTCACTTTTGCAGAATAAAGCAAAAAAGTCTTTGTGCTCCTTACTACCAGAAGCAAAATATCATCTGAGTTACCACATGTAATAGCTTCTGGATGTGTCCACTTGAGTTGGCTTGGTTTCTGCAGAACCCTCCTTATCTTTTTCACTGTCACCTTCCCAGAGGTTAATAAGTGGAGGGTAGAGTTCATTCAGGGGAATAGAGGAGGTCTTTTGCATATACTTTTTCAATGAATGGTGATAGTTTTTCCTCTTAAACCTTTTAGCAACATAGACAGAAACAGAAGCAAGACTAATAACAGCAAACATGGACCCCATGACCGCAGCCAGGGCTGTACTTGTTTCTTGGTCAGTAATGTCAAGGGCAAATGCTGCATTTTTTGTCGTAACATTAACACAGGACTTCTGAGTTTGCTGATGGATATTAGACACAGTAAGACAAACTTCATAATCTGTGGAGGGCTGCAAATGTGTGAGGTTGTATTCATGCACATCAACTGGGACCCTAGCAGTATATGTAATGTGAGGATTATCAATCTTCATTGTAGCAGATGACCACTTTAAATTGGATGTCATAACGTTAGAGTTAACCTTCCAAGAAACTAGGATTGAATGAGATTCCGTTTGCTTGACATATATTTTCAGCACTTGAGTGCCATCCAGAAGTGTCCCATTCACCCTTATTGTAGCTACTCTTGTATCAGCACCTTCTATGTTTTGGGCTACACATGTGTACCTTCCCGAATCCTCAGTTTGAATATTTGATATTTCCAGAGTCCCTTCACTACTAAGCTTGTATTTATCTGAAAGGGTTTCAGCAGTTATTTTATTCCCAAGTGGAGTTACCCAATAAATCTCAGGTTCTGGCTCTGCCATAGCCCGACAGTCCAAAAAGACAGTCATGCCAATATCCAAATTCAAATGATTTGGAAAAGTGTCATGAGAAATCATTGGAAGACATTGCTCATTAGAATCCTGTATCAATACCTCCTTGACTTGCTGTCCTCTGTATTCTGGTGGCATAGCACAGAACATCGATAGGGGCTCCATGAAACGGATATTGGTCTTGTTCGAGTTTATCCAGTGGATGACACAGTCACACCTGAGGGGATTACTGTGAATGCTAATTTCACGCAGGTTTGGAAGAGATTCCACTGTTTTTTGGTAGACTGCATTCAAGGCATTATTGTTAAGCATCAGGCTTTCAAGAGCAGGAACATTCCGAAAAGCTAAGCGATGAATGTAAGATAACTTTGGGTTGTTTGTTGCTTCAAGCTTGGTAAGTTCAGGAAGATTGTCGAGTGCATACCTGTCAACAGAGACCAGCTCTCCCATATTGTTGATTCCAAGTTCTTTCAACCGAAGCATGTTTTTGAAGTCTCCTTCTTGGATTTTATGAATTGGATTTTTGTTAAGATCCAAAAATTTTAAATTTGGGACCTTTTCAAGTGCAAGTTGGGGAACTTTAGCCAACCTGTTGTCATAGAATGAGAGACTTTCAAGACTATCCAAGCCCACTAGCGCATTTCCAGGAATGTCTGTCAGATACATCCCAGCCAGGACCAGACTCCTTAAATTTGATAGTGGCTTAAAGTTCATATCTAAAATTCCAATCACAGGATTTTCTCCAATCATCAGAATTTCCAAATTGGGTGTAGAATCAAACCAACGGCTATCAATAACTTTCAATTTATTGGAATTAAGATGAAGTCTTAAAAGATTCTTCAGGCCTGAGAATGCATTTGCAGAAATGGAACTGATTTGGTTATGGTTTATATAAAGCTCCTGAAGATTGCACAGATCCTGTAAACAGTAATCTGTCATCTCTGTAATTTGATTCTCTTCTAGGTGTAAAGTAGTGAGTTGAGTAAGATTTGACAGCCCCACATCTTTTATACTAGTGAAATTATTTTGTGAAAAATCCAGCTCTGTCAAATTGAAAAGCTGTTGGAGCTCATCTGTGGTCCTGGCAATGTTGTTGCTTTGTAAGAGAAGAACTTGCGTATCGCTGGAAAGGTTACTGGGGATTTTTGTTAAACGAAGGTCATTGCAGTCAACTGTTGTAGCTTCTCTATAGGTTGACTGAGGTGTAAACCAGGGTCTTATCTCACAGACACATAGTTGTGGACATTCATTACTCTGTAGGGAAGATGCAACATATGGATTTATGAGCAATCCCAACATCAAATGGCAAACTGTTAATAGAAAATTCACGAGGGCCATATTGGTTTGCTGTAGGTTGTGCTTTTTAACCACTACCAAATAATAACAGATCAAATTTATAGTTACTGAGCAGAAAAAGACTTTTTCGTTTGAAATGCTCAGGCATCCAGTGGAAGATACTCCTATGATGTTTGTTAAATAAGTAAATGATCCACGTCTTCTTTTTTGCCAATCTGAGACCTTTCACTTTGTGCAAGCTGCTTTCATCAATATGTGTTGCTGTGTCTGAAATGAAAAAAAAGACAGACACGAAATTAATCTTATGTTTTTTTCATTTAAAACCTTCTAACTCCCTTACCCTGATATTACACAATGCCTGATATTTTTTAATCACATGCTTAGAACCTCTCTATATGCCATCGACAGTAGGACAATATCAGAAGAATTTCTAAGGCATCTACTGACCATTACAAACATACAAAATGTACTGTCAAATAGGTATTCACTTGTTTTTCTTGATCTTAGAAAAAATTCACAGTTTGGATTTAGGAAACACATTCAGGGGTAACTATGCTGGCCATACAGCAAAATAAAACAAAATACAAAATCCACAAAAGGGTGATACCTTTAATAGCAAGCCAAAATGCACAAAACACATAATGCAAGCTTTCAAAACTCCACTTCTTCCTCCTGTATGATTTTTAAAAAACACCTTTTGCCCGATAAAGAAGCCACTGGAGCTTTAAAAGTGTGCATCATGTGTTTTGTGCATTTTGGCTGGCCAATAAAGGTACCAATCCTTTGTGTATTTTGTATTTTGTTTTATTTTGATGAATGGCCAGCAAAATATTCAGCCAGAACAGAGGAATTCTAAATAAGTGGGAAGTAAGGACTGGGACGTAACTCTTTGAGGTTTCTACCTCCAAGAAAGGTAAAACTTTATTTTTGGATTATAATTGGCTGACTTTTACCTATACAACACCTAAAGGTCCCCCCCCCCTCAGATGTAGTAGTACAGTGACTTCTTAAGAAATTAAATGTTCTCTGCCCAGGAAAGGGGCCTATGGCTTCACAAGAGACATCTGGGATTCCAAGAGGAGTTGCTTCACTGCTGTTAACAGGGTTTAAATTTTATTGTCCTTTGTCTTGGCCCCCACATGTCCATGAAAGGCATGGTTTCTGCCTATACTGAGATCCCTCCAAACCAATTCAACTACAGCAGAGATAGCATCTATACAAAATGCAGGTCTGTGACATCAGTACCATCATTTTTTTTTTTTTTTTGCTTCCTCCTGTATGATTTTTTAAAACATCTTTTCCTGAAAAGGCCAATGCAGCTTCTAAATCTTGCATGATGTGTTCTATGCATTTTGGCTGGCCAATAAAGGTATCACTCTTGTGGGTTTTGTATTTTGTTTTATAGTTTGGATCTATTAACCTAAAAAAACCCACAGTTTGGATCAGAGACAGTATAGCAAAATATCTCATGACACCTCATGGGGTTCCTCACACTTGTTCCTCTTGATTTGTCTCTCTCGTGCATACAGATTACACAACTTCTAATTTTATAAGATGAATGAATAATTTTCAGTGATATGGTAAAGTTTTGCTTACTAAAGCAAACAGATGCTGTATTCGATACATCTCCACATGGTTAGTTAGAGTCATGGACTGTCATGTTTCTAGGTGGCTACTAGATAATTTGTAGTTATATACTGTCCTCCCTCTGTTTTTGTGGGGGATCTGTTCTGCCCCTCCCCCGTGAAAATGGAAAATTGCGCATATTCAAGCCCTATTGGCTTGAAGGGAGGTGCACACCCACAGGGGCATGCAGGTATATGCCATGGGCGCACACCCCATTTTAACCCCCTTCATTTGCCTCCTGCAGATAGTCAAGGAACGCGGATCCCAAGTCTGCAAGAATGGAGGGAGGACTGTATTTCTAGTCCCTATAGAGAAACACAGTTAACACACATTAATGGATTTTTTTTTTGCAGCCATAGGGTGTTTAGTTCCTTACCCATAAAGGAAAACATTATCATTTTATGAAATGACAGCTCTCTCCATCTCTCTATTTCATGTAACTATAGGTTCCAAAACACCAGCTATTCTCCACTGTATATGCAAAATATTTCCTCTTGTAGATATGAATGTTAGGATTATTTACTTTATCAACTTATATGTCAGTCAATGCATAGGAAATCCATATGCAATATAGTACAGCCACTTAAATTAGAACACTAACAACCAGTCTTAAACATTTATGGCTAGGTTACAGATGAAGGAAAGCTTTTATGAAAATAAATATGTTTCAATAATGGGAAATATTTCTATGATTTGGGCTCTCAATCACTTCCAGCATCCCTGCTAAGCCACAAAGTTTCTTTTTTCAAATATGCCATTACTTTACTGTAATTGATTTCATGAATTAATAGTCTGCTTGTGAAAATCCCAAAGCACAATATAACCTTTGTGCAGGAAGCAGATTGATTATTTTAAATTATATGCTTAAAACTCCTCTAGTTATGTCTGTTTATGAGGCTTACTTATCTTATACAGAGCTTATGGTAAAACATACAAACACAGCAAGATTCAGGATAAGCTGCAAATTCAAATTTATTGCTTTGTTAATATTTATGTCCCATCAATTGCACATTACATGCTATTCCATTGAACATTTCTAGTTTTACCAAACAGAATATCTGTTGTTAAGCATTCTATGCACAATGCTTTTACAAGTGACAAATGAAACTTTTGGTTTCTTCTTTTACATTGTCAGAAATCTCATACAGTATGAGCTTATAATTAACCAAGTAACTTCTGGCCAGACCCCACACAACCTGATGGAAACATAATTCAACCATGCTCTGACTATCAACAGAATAGCCCTCTTTCTTCCCATATAACTGATGCCTGGGTGTGAGTTATATCATTCCAATAGTGCCACAATAGTGATTAAGTAGTAATCACAAACATGAAACAGTTACCTTAAGTATGTAGTTAAGTATAGGCCGATACAGGATTCCAGCCATCATTGCTTACTGTGTGGAGATGTGAATTTGAATATATTATATACTGCTTTTTCTAGCCTATGACTAAAAGGAATCCAATGTACATATTTACAAATTAAAATCTACAGAAATTTTAATAGCGTATGGTTTTTTTCCTGGATATCTTGCTTGATTTTAATTATTGTATGACTGTAGCACAAAAGCAGTTAAGAATGTAGAGATTAGGCCAGAAATTCCAATTACAATAAAAGGTCAGGAAAAACAACTGAACTGTATATTAGTGATTGGATAGTGATGACGGTTGTGGTTATGAGGATAGTTTCATTTATATCTAATGGTATCCCCAGCCCTGGGCTCAAGCCAGTTTACAAAAATTAGAATAGACAAAAGTGGCATTGGCAGCAGCAGTAATAAGCCCTGGAGGCAGGGGGAGGAGTGATGTCAAAAGGAGGCTGCTTGCACATAACAGCCTCAAGCTTCAATAGCCTGAAGCTGGATGGGAAGGAGATGGTATTTGCAGCAGAAACAACAACAATGGCTGGAGGTGGAGGACTGAGATACCAATGCAAAGCTACAGAAAGATGAGATGATAAAAAAGATAAAGGTTTCCCCTTTGACAAGATTGTCAGAGGGACGGTACTCATCTCTGTTACTAAACTGAAGAGCCAGTGTCGTAAAATATGACTCTGTGATCATGTGGCCAACATGACCACAGAACTCTGTTACCTTCCCACCAAAGTGGTACCTATTTATCTACTTGCACTTTTATATGCTTTCAAACTGCTAGGCTGGCAGAAGCTGAGACTAGTGACAGGAGCTCACTCTGTCACATGGCGCCTGCGTCTTGAACAGCCCTATTTAAATATTTGAAGGGGTGTCATATTAAGGCTGGGGCAAGTTTGTTTTTTGCTGCTCCAGAGAACAGGACCCAAATGGATTCAAACTACAGGAAAAGAGATTCCATCTCAACATTAGGAGGAACTTGCTGACAGTAAGAGCTGTTTGACAGTCATGTGGTCCGAGGCAGGATGCTGGAACTCGCTGTCTCAGAGAGTGACAGAGTCTCCTTCTTTGGAGGTTCTTAAATGGAAGATGGATGGCCAACTGTCTTGGGTGCTTTGATTCTGGGTTCCTGCATGGCAGGGGGTTGGACTAGATGGCGCTTGAGGGTCTCTTTGAACTCTATGATCTCTCTTCCCAACTTTACGGGATGCATGAGCATGCACACAACAGCCTCAAGCTTCAACAGCCTGGGGGGGAAGTCATATCAAGGTGTTGCAATTGCCCTTCACCATACAGCGCGCCCGTGTTATACGTGGGTGCGCTTTACGCGGTCTTGAGCGTATGCGCTCAAGCCGCGGGACGTGCACGGGGCTCAAGGGGCAGCGCATCCCATTCAATGGGGTTCAAGCATAGGCGGAATTCACCTTATGCGGCGGGGTCTGGAACGGATCCCCTGCATAAGGCAAGGGGAGACTGTATTACTACTGTACAGGCTTGTGCCTCCATGTGTCTTTCCTCCAACCCTAGTGAATCTGCCAGTCACTTGCCTTGCAGGCCCAAGAAGTGTGTGTCTGGTGGCCAAGCCTTGCCATCAGTTCCACTGCTGCCCCAGACCACTTGGAAGAAGGTATTATTTATTTATTTGTAGGCAATGGTGGGTTAAATCTTTGGATTTGGCACCCATAGATAAGACAGGCCCATTAGACTTACTTTCACATCTGTAACTAAGTAGACAATGTAAAATATGAGCCATAAAGAAGGGCCCTCCCTCCAGTCCATTTGCCATGGTCCAGGCATCAGAGGTAGAGCAGATCTGCTGGACTTTTCCCCATTCCCCACTGCCATTACCTTCTCCTTTTGTGTCTTGTCTCTTTAGATTGTAAGCCTGAGGGCAGAGAAATGTCTAATTCACAATTTGTAAGCCGCTCTGATAGCTTTGGTTGAAGAGCAGGGTATAAGTAAATAAATATATTATTATTATAAACATTTTTAAAAATACAGAAAATACTGCATATTATTATAAGCCTTCCTCTGCCCCCCTAACACTCAGTTCCCAAAGGTCCATTGGAAAAATGTTTTTATCTGCTGCCAGAAGGACATCATGGAAGGTCCAGTCTAACCTCACTAGGAAGGGAGTTTGAGAGCCAGGAAGCAGCCACCAAGAAAGATTATTTTTCTAAATGCACATTTGGCCTTTTTACATAATGAGAATTTAGTTTCTCTTGAATCTCAAAGAAAAAGTAAAGATGCCAGTTAACCTAGCCAATCCTCATTTAGCAATGGGTCTACTGGAGAAAGGCCAGCTTTTTTTTTTTTTTAATGTGAACTGTGATACTGAGTGAAAACCTCTCCTCAGTACATTGCAGATAAGGGATTTAATGCATGCAAGGATTCTGATAGGTAGTGTAGGTCTGGAGAATAAAGGGGAATTACTGACATATAATTTTTCAAGAAATTGTGTTTTCATGGCTTATTTTACTGTATTATTTAAACCAACAATGAGCCCAGGTTATCCTCCTTGGATAGAAATATAGCTGAATACACACTAAGATCCTTATATAGAAAATGGAGGAGAGGAAAATGTAAAGGAGTCCAACACTAATTCCCAACTTGATAATTCATAGTTTCTGAAGTCAGTTCACATTCTTTTGAAATCTTATTTTTTTTGGGGGGGGGGGGTAATTTAAGGGGAATGAAGCAGTATTAGTTGAGGAAATGATTACATAACACTGATTTCTCTCTGCTTTAGACTTCCCAAAGCCCTTTTAGCTCAGAAATAGGTTAGACTGACTGTGTTTTTTATATGTATTTTGGTTCAGGAAGAAGTCTGCTCATTTAGTTTGGTTTATTAGCATAAGTCATAATGAAATGTTAGACTAAAATACCACGTATGTACACAAATGCACATATTTAGCTTTTGCACACAAAAATGAAAAATCTCAAAAGTCTTCTCTCCAGTGGGTAAGATTACAAATGTTTTGCTCCTTTTTCAGATTTTTAGGCTTTTTGCAAGTATTTCAGTTGCTCAAAAGAGGTTGCATTTTGAACAAATACAATGGATGTTGTATTTTCAGCAAAACAATGCTTCTTCCCCACAAAATGTGTCCATATGTACAAATGTTTATACACCCCCCTCCACACACAAATAATCAAAATACATTAAACTCTTGTAATGTGTCAAGGACAAGGAAACACATTTTCTATAGAAATTCATAAACACATGAACTAAGGAGTTCATCTAACCCAGGACTAGGGAATATGTGGCTTCCTGATTATGCTGTACTGAATCCCTCACCATTGGCTATGCTGGCCAGGGCTGATGGGAATTACAGTCCTACAAGATTTAAGGTTCCACATATTCCTGATCAAAAGCAATGAGGGATCTGAGATTCAAAAGGGACTCTGCCTTCCATGCAAGCAATCAGAGAAAAAGGTTGGAAAAAGAGTGGAAGAATCCTAATTTCTTTAGGAACAATCCCTACCATTGCTAATGCCATCTACTAGAGTACCATTTTTACAGTACATGTCTTTGTCCACATAAGCTATTGTCCTAGAAGTCTATAAAAGCAGAGCTGACCTGAAATTGAACAAATGCAAAATTTAAAGTTTCTAATAAAACTTTGGAAGGAGCCATTACAAATCCATGGGTTAAAACAGAAATCTGAATCCCACTGTCGGTCCTAACCAAAGTAGTCCCTTTGAAGTAATGGAATTTAATCAGACTTTAACAATTTTATTCAATAGGTTTACTCTAGATGGGACTAACCAATAGGATTCAGGGCAGAGAGTAATACACACAACTATCATTGCTTCACTTCTGCAGTGTTGTTGCAACTGCTAACCTTTCCTGCATTCTCTGCAATGAATGCTTCCAAGTGATTTGAAAAACCTGGCTGGAATGAGAAATGAATTGCTGTTCACACTTCTTAATATTATTGCATGTTATTTTATGCCTGAACAAGGAATATCTGTTAAGGATTTAGGATAAAGCAATTACACAAAAAGGAACACGTTTTGCATATGGCCGCATCTGAAATCAGGTTTGATTGCAAAGGCTAATGGAGCTGTCTTTGTGAGGAGGCAGGGGGTGAAACCATCTATGAAAATGTTGGTGAATTTTCTTGAATAATAGTTTATTATACTAAAGAGCAAGAGTTTGAACACTCTGGATTGCCTGAAACATAATGCTGTATCTTCATATTTTGACACTATTGCAATGGCCTATGGCTAAAAAGCAATTAAAAACTGTATGATTTCATATATAGTTCATTGCAACCAACTAGTTCATATAAACATTCCTATCTTTTAAAAGCTTATATTTTTGTTATTAAACAGCTTGAAATAAAGGACCACATTTCACCCACAGGACAGAGTCCAGCCCAATATAAAGATGTGTCCAGATTTTGTATCAAGAAATGATTGGACTGAATACTGAATAGGATGGTACTTAAAGAGACACTTCTAGTTGCAAAGAAACTTCTTATTCTTATCTGAAGGACTAGATCTCCATCTGATTTCTAAGATCTTAGGAGGAGGCTCTTCTCCAGTCCCATCATGTTTCCAGGCACATTTGGTGGGAACATGGGAGAGAGTCGTGTTAATGGCTTCTCCACAACTTTGGAATTACCTCCCTAGGGAGGCGAAGGTGACCTTCTACTTGCTGTCCTTCTGCTAGCAAGTGAAAATTTTCTATCCTGAATGTCTTTGGAGAATTGACTGTAATATCCTTTTAATGGTGTGATGTCAATTTATCCTATGTTTTTCAGTTCTATAAATTGTTTCATTGCATTACAAGGTAACTTTTACATTACATTTTACTGAGGGTTTTCCTCTATATTTTAATCTGTATTAAAAGTACTGGACCACACCTGATCTTAGAAACTAGACAGAACTGGTTAGTACTTGGATGGGAGACTACCAAGGAATATCAGGTGCTGTAGGCTATACTTAGAGGAAGGCAATGGCAAAGCGCGTCTGAGTGTCCATTACCTTTTTTAAAAATGAAATTAATGGGGTCACAATAAGTCAACAGGTGCCTTGAAAGCATACACACACAAGCACCTTGAGTCCCAGTACTAGAAAAAAAGGGGATTCTACATGAATTTAAAACACTGATAATGTTAATAATAATTATAACAATTGCAAGGGTGTAGAATTACTGTCACTGATTTTCCAGCTGCTACATCTGGTACCCCTGCTGGTCTCATCCACCTGTTGAACAGCAATCTCTGGCACAGAGACTGGTTGCTACAATGTGTGGATTACAGTTTATCAGTATTCAGCTTGACAGAACCAATTGCCCACCATGTAGTGTGCAGAATTGCCGTAAGGCAGCAGTTCTCATTTTTTGGCCCTCCAGATTGTTTTTGTATTTCTCATTTCCAGAAGGCCCAGATAGCATGGCAAACAGTTGAACATTCTGGGATTAAAAATCCAAAACCCCTGGAGGCCAAAGGTAGAAAGCCAATGCTTTAAGACTGGAGGTAATATGCAGAGAAAACTCTTTCTTTGAAAAAGTATGAAAAGATGGTTTTGGCCCATTAGTGACCATGGCACAACTGGATTTTAAAATGACCACCCCCCTCGTGAGGAAACCAAATCCATATAAATTACCCAGCCATTTACCCCATGTCTTTATAGGTGGAGGTCCGCCTCAATAATGAACTTCAGATAAAGTGAACATACTATTTCATGATTAATCTAAGAGAAAAACTGGATAAGAAGATTGAAAACCTATCGACAACTACACAGTCACCTCAACTTTGTATACATGTTGCTATGTTAACAATTTAACCCCTGTAAGTTTGTTTTCGGTGAGCCATGACAGCAGCAACACAATCATGTGAAAAACAAATTCAAACTATGCTAACTTGAAAGCTTTTCTTTCCCAAACTCTTAGTTCTCAAGGAAGCAGTTTAAATAAGAATTATACCAGCATCTCAGTAAAGCTAGGAAGCAGCATTAGCAGCTGTTGGTGGCTGCACGTGATAAAATGGAATGCAGAAACATGTGTTTATAGAAAACTATAGGGAATAGACTCCCTTACTAAAAAAAAAAAGGCTACAGGTGAGGCTTTTCAGTTGTTGGGGGTGACACAATAGAGAATTATGCAGGAAAACAGCAGAAGTGGAGAAGTTTCCGACCTTTCTCATGAAAACTGAAAGGTGATCAAACAAATCAAACTAGTGGAAGATTCCAGAAACGCCAAAGGAAGTATTTCTTACATGTGATACAGACTGATAAGTTTATCACATGGGACTTGGAGAATGGGAAAGGAGCAAAGAACAGAGGGGAAGGGGAAGGGAATGGAACTGGAGAAAATGTATATTATCGCATGGGAGAATGCCGCTGATGCTGCCGGGAGTCCCCAAACAGTTTCCCATACCTCCCACAGCTCCATTCCCATTCTTCCAGTCCTCTGTGATAAACTTATGAGTATCCTTTATACAGAAATCTCAAATATTCCAAAATCCAGAATTGTCTGTATGAGTGGCTGAGATAGTAAGACTTTTCCTTTCTGACTGTTCAATGTACACAAACTTTGTTTCATGCACAAAATTATTAAACATATTGTGTATAAAATTACTTTCAGGCAGTGTGTGAATTATATACATGAATGAATGCCATGTTTACACTTGTGTTTCATCTCTAAGATATCTTACTATATATATGAAAATATTCCAAAATCCAAATAAATAAATAAATAAATAGAAAGAAAGAAAATACTTCTGGTCCCAATAATTTTGAATAAGGATATTCAACCTGTATGTGGAATTTGCTGTTGAAGTCCATTAGGCTTGATGGCTTTAAAAGCTGATTGGACAAATTCTTGGAGGGCACGAGAAACCACCATGTTCAGAGACATCAAGATCAGATATTTGGCGGGATACAGACCGCCCTTTTGGGGTGGCCTGCACCCACTCCTTTCCCCAACGGATTGGGGCCTTAGCTGCCAAAGCGGCAGCCCCGGAGGCCCTGATCCACCGCTTTTCCAGGCCGCGGGGAAGCGGAAAAACGCTGCTTCCCTGCAGCCTGGAAAGGGGTGTCCTTGGGGCTTCATGCCCCAAGGACACCCCCAACAACGGCGGGGAGACAGAGAAAGGGGCCCCTTTCTCTTCAGTATCGCTGGCACAGCTGTGTAAAAGCCACACCAGCGATACGCGGCATGAAAAGAACCTCCATTTTGGAGCTCCTTTCAGCGCCGCTGAAAGGGCGCCACAAGCACCCTCCAGCGGTGCCAAGACATAACAGCTGCGCCGTACAGTTTGGATATGACATGGCCATTATGTCAAAATGGCGGCGCCCATGTGTACAGGGCGCTGCCATTTTGACACCCCCGTCATGTGCTAGGGGTGAGGCCAGTATGGACGCTGCATCCTTGGCCAACCCCTAGCACGTGACCGGGCGCCGTATCTGCCCATCTGTACAGCGCCTTTGTCTCCAAGTTACAGCAGTCTTAGGAAAACAGCAGGAATGTTATCCAATTGGGAGAAAGCAGAATGCAAGAAATCTTTGGCCTCTCGCAGCAGTGCTCTCCTTAGCCTACAGCTATTACTTTCATTGGATCATATAAAATCAGTACATAGTTATTATTCCTATTTTGTGTTGTTTGCTCCATGGCAAATGCAGCTACATTTCAGCCAGTTAACACACTGGTGTCCACAAAAGTCAACCAGAGAACAGTAGCATTGTTCCCATCCGTCACCCTCTAGTTAAATGCTTTTAGTAAAATAAGCATTACCAAGCCATATTAGACACATCAGAAATAATAAGTGCTTGCAAATAATGGGCTGTCATTTTTTCACACAACTAGATTGCTTTTTGTTTTGTTTTCTATGGGAATAAAAGTATCTTTATAAGCATTTAAAGACCGTACAAAAAACCAAAAATCCCTGCAAGGCAAATAGAATTGGATAATACTTGACTTGGCAATGATAAACTAACTTCAGCTACTGTATTTCCCCCACCCCTTCCAGACAGTCACTTTCTAGGCTTCGAAATCTGCCTCTGAGTAAACCAAGCATTTCATAAATTATTCTATACACCACTGGGCAGAAACCTATTGATTTTAACAGTTGTAACAGCATTTCTTTTATACTTGCAATGTCCCCAACTCAGTATAGCATGTGCTTGTCCCAGCAACGATCTTGAGAGCACAACATACGACATGAAGCCTGGTCCCATCTTCAAAGATACCCTATGGCAGCCTAATGGTAACTCCTCTAAAACATCTCATTTCATCTTCCATCAGATTTCTTAGGTTACTGGTTTCTAAGCATAATCTACTTCACAGTTCTAGCTATCAACTGCATTCCGGCACTCATTCTTTCCTTTTGCATGCAGCCAAGTTCCTACTTTCAAGCTGTTGGTCTCCTCCACTTGGATTAGGGAACAATATTCAATGTGTACTGCATGGATGTTATCTGAGTGCTTTCTGCCTCATCATCAACAACGAGAAAGTTGAGATTATTGCTATTATGGACCTTTAAGTAAACAGGTAGCCTATGATACTAGAGCAATAAAGTAAACAGAATCCAACTGGAGCACTGACCATAGCTATGGACTGGATTCTATCTTTTCACTTAAATATTCTACTTAGCAAGGCTCTATGTTTTTTCACCTAAATCAGCCAGTTCTGGACCCTGATTTAAACTCATAAAGAAATGTCAGGAGAAGGGAGGTGTCTGGGGACAATGGAAGTACAGTAGATTGTTGGATGAATGACATGCAGTGAAATCCTAATCTGTTCAAGGATGTTTAATACATTCAATAGGACTTAAGGCAGGAGGTGTCATCAAACTGCAGTCTATATGTGGAAGCACTACAGTTACTTTTCAGAAAAAGACAGTTCTTGGCCTGTAGTATGGAATGTAGCTTTTCTAATACATTTGCTGATGACATCTTTGGTCTTTCTCTATCCTTGGTGGACATTCAGACACTTCTCCAATCTCCCATGCTGTCCAACAACCATGGAATGGCCATTTAGCAGGGCTGTCACAGCAAAACTGTAAGTATTGGGGGTGGTGAATAAGGAGCTGTAGCAGAATTCCATCTGAGGAACTCCTCAACTATGCTGGGCAGTGCAGGATCTCAGTCATTATAAAGTGATTTCTCTGGAAGTACTGGGTTGGGGATGCAGCAGCTGCATGCCATGCCCCCAACCCGGTGCAAATAGAAGCTGTGAAATGCAGCTCCTATTTGCTTCCTAGAATGGGCACCATAAGCACCACGGTGTGGCCTTATGATGCTCCTTGTGCGCAGCGCCGTTTAGGCACTGCGCACAACAGACATCATCATGGTGAATGATGTGAGCCCGTTTTGGTGCAGGCCAGCATAAAGTGCCAGTCCGTACACCCCCTCTGTTCACAGTGGGAGAAGGTAAATGTTGCAAGTGCCTCTCAACATCACTCTTGAACAGATTTTCATGGAGCAGTAGATGGAAGGAAGAGGAAAGAGAAACCCATTGTGTGAATGGATTTGTGAAAATCTTCCAACAGAATCTCTTCAAAATTATAAAAACACAGAGAGAGGAAGAAAAGAAATAGAGACGGGAAAAAAGGGGCAGAGGAAAGAGACAACAGTGCTTTGGTCCCATAATCCTAGTTCTAAAGAAAAATAAAATGGAAATACAGTATATTATTCTACCCTTACAGGTCGAGCTAAATACAGTCAGCCCTCCTTATCAGTGGAGGTTTGGTTAAGGACCCAGCTGCAGATATCAAAATATACAGGACCTCAAGTCCCATCACAGTCAATCGACACCGATGTGTGCATGGCCCCATTCGCAAGGTTGCATGCACATGTCACCATTGGGGTGGGCCATCCATAGATGCTCCATTCTATTGATGGCTAGCCTGCTGATAGGGACAGTTGATTAATTGTACTATAATTACTAGTAACCATAGTCACACATTATTACACTGTCAGGTTTCCTATTGCTTGAAAAACCAATAAACCATTTCCAATCTTTCCAAAAAATTTCAATTGGCCTATCCTTTAGAACTCACATTAATTTGACCATTTGGGGTAATTCAGCTACCTTAACAATCCATTCTTTCATCATCGGTGTTTCAGTCCATTTCTGGGTTTTTACAAACCATGTTCTTGCTGCTGTTATCACATAAGGAAGCAGCAATCCATGTTTACTGTCCAGTTCTTTATCCATAATGCCCAGCAGAAACATTTCTGGTAACCCTACAAAATCTACCTTTAAGATTTTGTGAATTAATATGTACAGTTGTCCCTCCATATTCGCTAGGGTTAGGGGAACAAGACCCCCATGAATATGGAAAAAACACAAATAACAAAAACCCCATGTTTTTACCTGAAGGACACCTCTCTAGGAATCTCTAGGTCCTCCAGTGCAACTCTGTGGTCAATGTCCAACATACACTGACCACAGAATGGCACTGGAGTAGCTACAAATGGTTTTTCAGTGCAACTTTTAGTTAAAGTTGACCACAGAGTTGCAGTGGAGGACCTAGACAGTCCTAGAGAGAACATATTAATGAAATCCGTGAATAATCAAATCTGCAAATATCAAAGCCACAAATATGGAGGGATGACTGTACATCTTAAACCAAATAATTTTTCAACTTTACAAGTCCACCACATATGAAAAAAGGGACCTTCCTTATCCTGACATTCCCCAACACTGAATGTTCCAAGAATGTTTCATTAAAATTGCATATGAAACTAATTGTAAACAAGCAGTTTACATTATGTGAACTGGAGCAGAAATATTGCAGCTTCACATGCAGCAGTGATCACAGAAGGAAAGGAAAAATCTTGCAATTACGATAGATACAGTGGCAGCTAGTGGCACCCAAATCAGTGGAATAGGGAAATAATACTGGGCTTTAATCTCAACTTTCCAGTAACTCTCCAAGGGGCTGAACCTTTTTTTTTTGGGGGGGGGGGGGACAGAGTTCACACCTTTGATAGCTCCTTTAAAATCTGTGTTGAAAGCTGGAGAAGATTCATCACCTACTATGCCTCTGCATGGGAGATAGTCCAATGAAAATGCTGTCACGGTATGAGGTACCTGTACAGAAGATTATTTCCATTTCAAGGGTTGAAAGGAAAGGAATGAAAATAAAATGTCCAGTATTGTATTCAAATCAGTGGTGCTACCACACTTCAAATACTGTGTACAGTTCTGGTCACTGCACATCAATAGGGATATTGCAGAGTGATGAAGAAAATGGCAACTAAAATAATTAGTGGAGCAACTCATGTATGAGGAAAGGTTATAAAGTTTTAAAGCTTGAGGGTGAAAAAGTGATTAAGAAAGAGACATGAAACCATTTTATTAAATTATTCACAGCTAGAGGAAGAGTTTACTTGCTCTCTCCTGATAGTAGAAGTAAAGATCATCCACTGAGGCTGGGTAATATGTTTTTTCCTATTGTGTATCACTGAACTATGATATTCACTACAAGATGTACTGAAAACCACAAATTCTGATGACTTCTAAATGACATATATTTAGATTATACAAATTCATGAAGGAAAACAAAACACTCTAAAAGTGGCTACACCAGTGATATTGTACACTACATGCAGAATCAGCGGCGGTAAGACTCTGTGTACAACTCACCATGAAACATGTGCAAGAGACCACTGTTGCCCTCATGTCTTATATGTGATATCCCCATGGGCACATAGTTGGCTACTGTGGGATACAGGGTGCTGGATCAAACAACTGTTTCATCCGGCAGGGCCCTTATGCTCTATATCAGTGGTTCTTAACCCTTTCTTCACATGGAACCCTTTAAATATCTTTTGTTGCTAAGGAACATCAAGACTTAATCAAGCTAACGCTAATGTGCATCAAACATAGCCTATCCATAAAGAAAAGAGACTTAGGTTGCACCTCACAAGACTCTTCTAATATAGTAGAGTATAAAATGTATACAGCTCCCGCCCAGAAGGGATGTGGTGGTTGAGAGGTGCACTGAGAGTCACAGGCCTTTTTTTGTTCATGCTGCTCAAAGCTCAAATAGCCTCTGGAAATGGTGCTAATAGAGTGGCCATGTGAGACTGAAAAGGAAGGAGGAGAGTTCTGCCAGCAAGCAAAAGTCTAAGACTTTTACTGGTTTCTCCATTTTCTTTTCCCAAAGGCTCATGACAAACAAACAAAGCAAGGGGGTGTTGCATGTATGGTGTTTCTCTCCATTCTATATCTCCAGAGCCAATCTCAGACTTACAGCTCACCACTGGAAGAGAAGGATAATGGCAGAGCTCATGACACACACCTGAAGAGAGGGAAACGGTCAATCACAGGAGGAAAAAAATGGCAGGTGCCTGAGCAGCTGATTTCTCTCATTTTCCTCCTTTTATCTTAAACTCTAGGGTAAAAGCTCATACCATTTCTTCAAGTTTTCATGGACCCCCTGTGAGGACATCACAAACACCCAGCAGTCTTCAGATAGCAGATTAAGAACCACTATGCGTCACTGATAGAAGTAAAGTTAAGATCCTCAGGCAATATGAAAAGGAAGAGCTGAAACTTCTATTTTGTAACTGCAATTTTCTGTCTTTTCATGGAAACTCCATTCACTCATGGAGCTGACCCTTTGGATTTGACCCTATTTTTAGTCTTATGATATTTAAAAAAAACAGTTTGGGAAGAAAAATGAAGAGAACATCATTGATTTTATGTAGAGAACTCTTCTAGACATAGGATATCTAATCTGTATATCGAGCTATCTTGCCTCCCGTGGATTACTTCCTTATTTCAATGCAATCTATCTATCATCAGGGGATTTTCCAGTACCAGAAAAACCCTTTGCTAGTATGCAAAACTTTAAAATAAAAATTAATGATGGATTCTAAATGTACATTTAAGTTGATATAATAATGGCAAAGGCTATTAGAAGAACAATAACTTCATGGTAAGTACACATATAAATACTTCATTTATTTTTATGTACTTGACTCTTCAACAATAACACAGTATAAATGAAAGTACACTAGATATTTGGGGAAGAAGTACTTTGTTAATGCTTGACCCTTACTTAAACCTCTTCTATAATAATTATTTTGTACTGCATTATGATTCAACCTTAAAGAAAAGGCAAATCACAAAGAGAAAGAATGTTATTCCATCTAGATTTCAACAGATCACATCTAAATTTCTTATCATATCTGCAACAGTATCAAAACACTGCACAGAATCAGAACCGATAGGATAATAAAAACAATTCCAGTTGGTTCTGCTTTTGGAAGGAAGGAAGGAAGGTTTCTTGACACCGTTCAGAGAAGAGCATCATTGCTAGGAGACACATAATCACAAACCTGTTCTATTCATTCTGTCTGCAGGTATTGAGATGCCTACCAGAATAGTGCCCACCCACTCTCACCCAAATGTTCTGTAATCTGCTATTTCTACTCTGTTACAGAATCAAATAGATTACTCTACTGGATTTTGGAATTCAGCAAGCCTAAATGGCTTATCTGCAGAGGCTCACATTCCTACTCTACAGCTTCCTTGTGTGAATTCATCTTCTTGGAGCATATTTCTTTCAAATCTTATAGATTACAACTTCAAGAATCCTCCCAGTCAGAATATTTGGAGGCTACTAAGATTTACTTTATACACTGTAACAAACCGATTGGACAAGAGTCTATACTGTCCCTCATCCAAGACATCAGCCCACCTAGCCTGCTAAAATCTTGGAAGCTTTAAGGGTGGAGTGACTTCATCTATAACCACCAATTCAACTACATCCAAGAGGAAATTCTACCTCCTTTTTATCAGGATGTGCACATCTTCACTCTGATGCAGCCTAGAATTGCATAGGCTTTTCTAGCTACTGCATCACACAATTGACTGAAGTTCAACTTGTGGTCTGTTAGGGCTCCTAGATCCCTTTCGCATGTAGTCTTGTTAAACCAGGTGTCCCCTGTCCTATATCTATGCATTGAATTTTTTTTTTTTTTGCCCTAAGTATAATACCTTATATTTTTTTCTGCTGAAATTCATTTTGTTAGTTGTGGCCCAGCTTTCTAATCTATTCAGGTCATTTGAATTTTGATCCTGTCCATTGGGGTAATTGGCTACTCCTAATTTGGTGTCATCTGCACATTTGATAAGCATGCCCTTTATTCTTTCATCCAAGTCATTGATAAAGATGTTGAATAGCACTGGGGCCAGGACAGAACCCCTGTGGCACCCCACTGGTCATTCTCATATCCAAGATGAAGAAGAGCAATTGCTAACCACCCTTTGGTTCGGCCGGTCAACCAATTACAAATCCACCTAACAGTTGCATTGCCTAGAACACATTTTACTAGTTTGTTTGCAAGAATATCATGGGGGAGCTTACAGACTCATAGAGTTGGAAGAGACCACAAGGGCCATCCAGTCCAACCCCTGTCATGCAGGAAATCTCAATCAAAGCATCCCCAACAGATGGCCATCCAGCCTCTGTTTGAAGACCTCTAAGGAAGGAGACTCCACCACTCTCCAAGGGAGTGTGTTCCACTGTCGAACAGCCCTTACTGTCAGGAAGTTTCTCCTAATGTTGAGGTGGAATCTCTTCCTGCAGTTTGCATCCATTGTTCCGCGTTCTAGTCTCTGGAGCAGCAGAAAACAAGCTTGCTCCCGCCTCAATATGACATCCCTTCAAATATTTAAACAGGGCTATCATATCACCTCTTAACCTTCCTTCTCCTGGCTAAACATACCCAGCTCCCTAAGGTGTTCCTCATAGAGTATGGTTTCCAGACCCTTCACCATTTTAGTTGCCCTCCTTTGGACACGCTCCTTGTCAAAGGCCTTACTGAAATCAAGATTTGCTATATTCACAGCATCCTCTTCATCTACTAAGCTGGTAATTTTACCAAAAATGAGATCAGATTAGTCTGGCATTACTTGTTTTTGAGCAACTCATGTTGACTTTTTGTGATTATAGCATTCCCTTCTAATGTCCACAGACTCTTTAATGATCTGCTCTAGAATCTTTCCTGATACTGATGTCAGATTAACTGGTTGGTAATTGTTGGGCTCCTCTTTTTTTACCCTTTTTGAAGATGGGGACATTTGCCCTCCTCCAGTCTTTGGGGACTTCTCCTGTTCTGCAGGAGTTCTCAAAGATTATTGTCAGTGGCTCTGAGATTATTTCTGCCAGTTCTTTTAATACCATTAGATGTAATTCATCTGGTCCTAGAGACCTAAATTCATTTAGATTAACCAGGTATTCCTGTACTAACAGGAAGAACAACTGTGCACATTCAGATATTTTTCTTTTTAAGGTATACATTACAGACCTATAGGGGAAAAAACATGCACATCTGATTAAACAGCCTTTGGAATGGGGAAATGGCCAGGGCGGTGGACACAATTGCTCCTGAGCGTCCCCTCTCATGGAGTGGAGCCAAACCAGCCCCCTGGTTCTCCAGGGATTTGATGTTGATGAAGCGAATGAGACGGAGACTAAAGTGACGCTGACGGAAGACTAGGAGTGAATCTGATCGAACACAGGCTAAAGCCTATTTGAAAGCCTACTCTGTGGCATTGCAGGCATACAAACATACATACAGAACATGCTATATAAAATCATTTTTTGTTGCCAGCATTGCATCTGCAAGGAGTCAGCCAGCAGAACTGTTCTGAGTGGTCAGGGATCTTTTACACACTCACCCTCAAGTAGAAAATGCAGACCACTCAGAGGCTTGCTGTGAAGAATTTGCATGGCATTTTGCAGATAAAATCATTCAGATTCGGTCCAAATTGGATGCTACAGTTGATACAGTGTCAGTGGATGTAACCTTGGCTCCTGCCGGTCCAGTATTAATGGATAATTTTCAACTTGTGCAGCCTGGTGATGTGTACAGAATCCTTGGAGAGGTAAGAACCACCACATGCGTCTTGCAACCCTTGTCCTTCTTGGCTTATTAAACAGGCCAGAGGGGGACTGGCTGAATGGGTAAAGGGGGTAATCAATGCCGCCCTCCTAAAGGAGGCTGTTGTGAGGCCTCTGTTAAAAAAGTCATCATTGGATCCCACAATAATCAATACTATCGGCCAGTGTCTAACCTACCATTTCTGGGCAAAGTTTTGGAATGTGTGGTGGCTTCTCAATTCCAAGGATTTCTGGATGAAACAGATTATCTAGATCCATTTCAATCTGGTTTCACACCTGGCTATGGAACAGAGAAACTTTGATCGCTTTGGTGGATGACCTACGCAGGGAACTGGACAGGGGGAGTGTGTCCCTGTTGGTTCTCCTGGACCTCTCAGCGGCTTTTGATACCATTGATCATGGTATCCTTCTGGGATGCCTGTCTGGGATGGGGCTTGGAGGTACTGTTGTACAGTGGTACTGGGGGACTCATGTTCGCGCCCCTGGCCACTGACCTGTGGGGTCCCTCAGGGTTCTGTGGGGTCCCTATGCTGTTTAACAGATACATGAAACTGCTGGGAAAGGTTGTCTGGGGTTTTGGGGTGGGCTGTCATCAATATGCAGATGACACTCAACTCTACCACTCCTTCCCACCTCTATCCAAGGAAGCTGTCCTGGTCCTAAACCAGTGTCTGTCTGCAGTAATGGACTGGATGAGGGCAAACAAGTTGAAACTTAATCCAGACAAGACAGAGGTGCTCCTGGTTAGTCGGAAGGCAGATCAGGGAATACGGATCCAGCCTGTGTTAGATGGGGCCTCACTCTCCTTGAAGACACAGGTTCACAGTTTGGGGGTACTCTTGGACTCAGCTTTAAACCTGGAGGCCCAGCTCTCTCCTGTGACCAGGAGTGCTTTCTCACATTTAAAATTTGTGCGCCAACTGTGTCCATTCCTTGAGAAGCCAGATCTGGCCACAGTGGTAAATGCCTAGGTTACATCCCGTTTAGACTACTGTAATGGGCTCTACATGGGACTGCCTTTGAAAAGTGTTTGGAAAATTCAACTGGTACAAAGAGCTGCTGCCAGGCTGTTAACAGGGGCAGATTACAGAGATCATACAATGCGCCTGTTGAAACAGCTTCATTGGCTGCCAATTTGTTTTTGGGCACAATTCAAGGTGCTGGTTATTACCTACAAAGCCCTACATGGCTCAGGTCCACACTATTTGGCAGACTGTTTCTCCTGGTGTGAACCAGCCCAGACTCTGAGATCCCCTGGAGAAGCCCTTCAGTCCATCCCAACACCATCACAAACACTGTTGGTGGGGACATGAGAGAGGGTCTTCTCAGTGGCTGCCCCTAGACTCTGGAACTCCCTGCCCAGAAAGATCAGAACGGCTCCCTCCTTGATGGCCTTCCGCTGGCAGGTGAAGACCTACCTGTTCAAACAGGCATTTAAGGAATAGCTAGAAGGACAGGCTGGGATGCTGGACCAGTTTAAAAATTCTTTTTAATGTACGTTTTTAAAAAATGTTTTTAATTGTACTGTTTTCTTTTTGTTTTGTTTTTAATTTAAACCTTATTGACACATTAAAAACTTTGTTTGTTTTTTAATGCTGTGAAGCCGCTCTGAGTTCCAGTCCTTGGAAAAGAGCAGGAAACAAACAAACAAACAAACAGATCAATGTATAAACAGAAAGAATTATAACACGCTAATAGATGCAGCGCTTCTTTTCATGTTGTTCCTATGGTATTGTTTTTATTTATTCATTCAATGTATACCCTGCTTTTTTGCTGTCAAGGGACCCCATATATCTAGACATATGCTAGGGATATTATAGCTGTAATGATGTTTCCAAGATTCCTCCACATTTTCCTCCATAGTTGCTTGCAGAAAATATACCTATCTTTTAAAACATGCAAGTTTAGACGAAATAAGACAATTCAGTATTCATGTCATACCAAATAAGAGGTTGCAAGTTTTAAAGCAAGAATGGAATTTCTAGTGCCTAGGAATCTGCACACATTTTTTCCAGCCAACGCTATTAGGAACTCATCTGTTCAAAACAGTTGTCATACATTCACCTTTCACCCTGTGAGTATTGGTCAGCTCAGCAGAAGAGAACACACTTTGCATGGTAAAAATTCTTGGTTGAATTCCCAATATCTGCAGCTAAGATGAGGACAACTACTCTTCTGACACTAATACGTATGCAAAGCTTTGCTTATTTTGTTCTTGCATATGAGAATGAAATATTAAAGGGCCTCCCTTCCACTTCCCAGCCAAGATGCAAGACTTTGTACTTTTTGGATATTTTCAAATATTCAGGACTTTTTAAAATGAGGACTGGAGCATGGCTTTGGCACGGCTTCCGGACTCTTAGGATGCATACATAATTTAAACAGCATATCTCCAAAGTGACCAGAAGCAGCTTTAGTTTGGCCTGTCTGTACGGGCCCATTGTCTATATTAAGTAGGACTGATGCTAGATGCAGTTCAACAAGACCTGGAGGGCCACACAATTTCCACTTCAAGAGGTAAGTGAGTCCATGGTCTGAATTCATGTAAGTACTGGTTATGACACCATAAAATCCTATTTGACTTAAGTCCGTTCTATCTAACAGACTGTATCTGCCCATATGGTGGCAGTGAGGATACATGATAGCACCTTCTCGGTTTGGAACTCCTTTTATAGTGAGACTGGAATAGCTCCCTACTTGCTGTCCTTCCATAAACAACCAAAGACTTTTGTATTCCAACAGGCTCTTGAGAAATGAAGATTTTTAAAGGAAGGGCTTGTAACAGTGTGTTGTACTGTTTTAATTATACTTGTTTTAAACTGCTTCTTAAGATTTTAATTGTATGCTTTAAATTGTTTATAGTTTTGTTAACAGTATGATTCTTTTTTAAATGTCGATCTTTTGTATTTTTAACTATTGTATCTTGTATTTGCATTGCATCTCTTTCAGTGTGTAACCTGAGTCCCAAGCAGGGAACAAATAATGATAATAATGGGAGTGGGAAGGAAGCCACTTCCTGTGTTCCTGTGTTCCTTTTAAGACTGAATGTCAAAAGGTATACGGATACTCTAATACAAACCAATCCTTCAAAACCAACCCATGAATCAATAGAATCTCCTATTTTGGAGCAGCATTGGCTCGGTTTTATTGAGATTTATTCTTTTTTTCTGACTGTAATTTGGAGCACAGAACAACTCTGCTCCCCAAAATATCTTGCAATTTTTATTTATTTATGTATTTCTACTAGTCAATAAAAATATTGTCATTGTCCTGTGAGAGCTCTATTAACACAGGACACACAAGCTATAAGTCTGCTATAAAGTCAGACTGTCTATAAGGCCAGCTGGCAGTATGCTTTGCTTTTCCAGTATGAATTAGCACTAGTGCACCAAACAGATGACAAGCCATATTGTTAGCTGGCGGCTCCTATGTTAGTGTGGTGGTGATCCCACTCTAGATTTCTGCCACTGACCATAAGCAAAATCCTTACCATACTGTGAATGAAATTGTGGGCCAGATCAGTTGGAAGTTTCTGTTGGCAGATAAACATTTCTTTTCTAGAGGAATGACAGATACCTTTAGTACTAATGACTCTTTCAGCTCCTTAATGCACAATAGTGGTGCATTATTTTTGTAGGACTGAGGAAAGGAATAATTTAATACAACTGAATTTTAGTGCAATACTTTTCTACCCTCCTGCCCTCCAAAGAGATGTCAGCAGTAGGATTACAGCAGTTGTAGCCTAATATTCTGGATGGCATAAAGTTGGGCAGAGGTGCTTTGGATAGCAGTTGTGAGAGATCAGCTGTGCAGTAGGAAATTGTCTTTTATTGTTAAGTAACAAACTAAGTAACAGACTATGGAATATATAACTGCAAAGTTTTGTTTCTCTTTTTCAACAGAAAATAGAGGCTGAGATTGTAGTCACTTATGATGTTCCCGCTTTGATCCACTGGGAGAGGTGGGAAAACATAAATAAAACATTATTATTATTATTATTATTATTTTGTTGTAAGTCTGGCTTGTGCTATCAGAATTCACTTTTACAGTCACTGCACCTGCAATGACCAAAGGTTTCCTCAAAACCCATATTTTCAGTAATGCATCCCCTCTCCAAACTCAAACATGACCATTTGCATGTTGCCATAGAGCAGGGGGGCAATGGAGAGCGTTCCTACTCTCTTCCTGTAGCTGAATGGGCTATGATAGTCGGTCTGTCACAGTACAACTAGTATAAGAGAGCTGGACACACTTCGGCTGCCCCACCCCACTGGCTGGATATGGCTTTGATGTGCACAGATTGTGCTGCTGAAAAAGCGGGGCTTGGGTAGTAGCTCTGGGAAATCACCACATCTCTGTAGCTACATCTTGTAATGCAGGATCTCAGCAAAACTTGTTGGGCAAGCCTCTTCCCAAATAAAGGAGAAAAACAGTTCTGTTCAAAGGAGCATTTGCCACATTTGTATCTCTTCCTTCTGAACAGATCAGGAAACTAAGGAATACAAGGTGTTTTAAAAAAAATAAAATTATATATATTGGACAGCACTGTCAGGTTGGCTTGTCTAAAAGTCAGCAAGGTGATGGAATATTTCAATTCAGGACACCACAGCTGCACTGTACTACACTTGTTCTCTCTAACAGCCAACTCAGTTTCTAATAGCGAAAATCAATTTCAAAGAAATAAGCATGTTATAGCAGTATACAAAGTGATCTTGTAGCATCTTTGAGACCAATTGAGAAAAAGAAGATTGTAGCAAAAGTTTTTGTAGATTCTACATTTACAAAATAATGCAGCTTGATAGGATTTTAACTGTCATGGCTCCATACTATAGTTGTAGTTTTGTGAGGCACTAGCAATCATTAGCAGAGCAGGCTACAGACCTGTAAAAATTATAAATCCCAGGATTCAGTAAGATGGAGCTACAGCACTTAGAATGCCATCAAACGGACTTCCGGCTGGGAATGGCGCCCTGCTGAGACGGACCCCGCACTGGCT
>NC_056523.1:43014443-43025898 GCF_019175285.1 Sceloporus undulatus | reverse complement strand
GGGGTGTCCTTGGGGCTTCAAGCCCCAAGGACACCCCGCAGCAGCGGGGAGGAGGAGAAAGGGGCCGCTTGGCCCCTTTCTCCTTTGGTCCGCTGGGCGCAGCCGTCTGAAAGCCGCGCCCAGCGGACCAAACCAGCAGGGAGCTCCGAAACGGAGCTCCTTCCAGGGTCGTGGAAAGGGTGCCCTAGGCGCCCTGCTGTGACCCCAATGTCACAACCGCGCTGCCTCGTTTGGAGGTGGCGCGGTCATGATGTATCCATGGCGGCGGCCGTGTGAAATGGCTGCCACCATTTTGTGCGCACAGAGCACGCACTAGGGTTAGGGGGGTGCAGAAGCACCGCCCCGTCCTAACCCTAGTACGCGCTCTGTGCGTACTTTTTAGCCCGTCTGTAACGGGCCAAAATGAGATTTGTTCCTCACTGACCTGGCATTGCAAAGGGTCTGTGGTATGGTTGGGACAACCCTTGGTTCTTTTGGGTTAACAGGGTGGATGGAAGATGAGATAGATTTCAGGCATCGTTCCCATCTTCCCTTACATTTCATTTCCACCTTGTTATCGCTATATCTCCCACTGCCCCACACTACTCCAATTGGCCACTGCCTAAATCTATAATCTTGTAGTTTCCCCCAGCCACAGCTTTGCTTCCCTTCTCACTCTCGTCATTTCCCATTAATGACTGTGATGACAATAATATCAATAGTATCAATATGTGGTGGATAGACATTAATTGATTTGATGGACATTATTATCTACCTCCATACAACTTAAGCTATCAACATTGTTCTTATTCGATAGTTAACTGTTTCGAAAGATAGCGAGAGTGGGGCGCGCCACTGACAGTTTGGCAAATATGACTTCTAAAGTTTATCATCCAAAGAGTTTTCAGAAATGTATAATAAAAATAAGAACAAAAATGACTTATTACTAACTATAAAAAATAAAGGCCAACAATTAGCAGCTAAGAAGAAGGGACTAACATTTTTTCAAAACACACTTAAGCAAAATTTACATTGCTTTTTGCATTCTAAAATTTCTGTATAGTTCTTTCATGCTGATTTTGGAGTGATATTATACTCCCCAGACCTCCATATCAACCTAAACCTGGTCTCAAATGTGTTGGTTTCCTTCTCCTGTCACACAGAGCCCACAACACTCCTCAAAAATCCTGGAAAAGGGTTCAAGAAATCATCCAAATTAGGAGATGCAGGGAGATGGTCCCCAACCTCTCTGTACTCGTGCACCCTGGCATAGAGGGATCATTACATGAATGATTTTAGTCTCTCTTCATTCAAACAAGGGCTGGGGAATAGTGGTGATTTTGGGATTATCCTTGTCCTACTCCAGAGTAAGAGATTTTTTTCTTAATGTTACTTCTGCTCCTACTCCTGTAAAAACCTCTTACTCCTTTACTCCTACTTCTCAGCCCTGGGGAAAAGCCCCGGTTGATTTGTAAGGCTGGCATGTGTGTGCGTGTGTCAATGTCTCTTTTGTCTCCCAGTCCCTTCCCCAGTGTAATAGAATAAAATTGTATTTTGTTACTCCTTATTCCTACTCCTACTCCTGTAAAAAATCTTTTACTCCTTACTCCTATTCCCCAGCCCTGATTCAAACAGAGAGAGGAAAGTGGCAAAGGAGAAGGCTGTTGCCTCCAAATGGCTTGGTCCTCAGATGACTGGCTTCTGCAGGATTCTCCAGAGCCAAGAGTATGTCCTATGGTGTAGGTGATTTTTCAACCCATCCTCCCACATTACCTTGGTAATACTCCTCCCAGAAACCAGGCGTTCAGGGAACAGAAAGCTCAAGAGCTTGCAGCATCTGTTGTTGCCAGCGGTTTCTTCTTTTTTCCCCATGACTGTCTATAGCTGTTTTCTTGCTATAACTTCTGCTGTCAGCAAGACTACACCAGCAGAGGCAATAGGGATTTTGGTCTCTGCTTCTGTGTCACAATTTTGTTATATATGGAGAAAGAACACTTCAAAATTGTGTTCTTATACCAAGTAAGACAATGGATTTCTTTTACCTAACTTTGAAAATGATTTTCATTCATCAAGGCAGAAGTTTGTAATAGAAGCTCATTAGTCAATGCTGTACTATTATAGCTGAAGTGGCACATACAACACAAACAAAATTTCTTCTTCCCCTTTATCTCTTTTAGAATGTCTTGGGATAGGGATCTTTCATTTTTTGACAGGTCCCAGGCCATTCTTTACAAAGCCCATGTATACAAATAGCATCACTGTATATAGATATTAACAGTAATGACCTAAAAGTAAGTTTTAAAGAAAAAAATACTTGATCATTGCAAAAATATTGATTACTAGATCGCTGCTATATACCAAAATGCTATACACAACAATTAAATGGACAAACACAAAAATTAAAAGGGAAGGGATTATTCCCATGAAACAACTTCTGTGATCTCTTTTGAAATACAACACGCATGAGATACAACAATCAAGTTTGGTGTTTGTTCTTATGTGTGTTTTCTTATATTGTCATACACATTGTACAGTGGCCCCTCCCCATATGTGGGGATATGTTCCGGACCCCCCTGCGTATGGGGGAAAATGCATACGCTCAAACCCCATTAGTTTCAATGGGGGAGCGTTCCTGCTTTCAGTGTGCCGCACGCGCACGCCATTCATTCCCCAGTGGCTTAACCTTCCATGTAAGGTTAAAGCTGCATATGGCACAGGTGCGCTGTATATGAAGATCTTTCATATAGTGAGCTACTGAAGTTCCTAAATTACTACACAGCTTGAGTCTCCCTTATCTGAAATGCTCAAGAGCAGAAGTGCTTCGGATTGTGTGTGTGTGTGTGTGTGTGTGTGTGTGTATATATATATATGTATATATATGTATATATATATATATATATATATATATATTACTTGTATTTGTACACACATACATAATGACAGAGCCAGTGTGGTGTAGTGGTTTGAGCACTGGACTATGCCTCTGGAGATCAGGGTTCAATTCCAAGCTCAGCCATGGAAACCCACTGGGTGACCTTGAGCAAGGCACAAACTCTCACCCCCTAAAAGCCTCATGATAGGTTTACCTGAAGGTCGCCATAAGTCAGAAATGACTTGAAGGCACACAACATAATAACTATAACAAATGGAATGAGATCTCTTGGAGATAGGATGAAAATCTAAATCTAAATGCATTTATGCTTATTAATATTATTATTTTATGTAGGAAAGAAAGTTTGCAAACACAGAATCAAGAGAAAGCAAAGATGTCACTATGTCAGAAACCCATTACAAAAGTTTTAGTTTTTGGAATATTTTGGATTTAGGAATTCCAGATAAGGAAGACTCAACATGTATGGGCCACAACTGTTAAGAAGTGTATACTTTCTGTCTTATAGCAAAATAAATGCTAAATTTTCCAGTCCCCGAGTAAATTTTTTGGTCACTTAAGTGTTATTGGTACGTGTTTTGGATATGGATATATGCTGATTCGGTTAAAATCTGAGGTCATTAATGATAAAAGTATCATTAACTTCACCTACTTTGGTGCTTCATTCTTATATTCTTTAAACCATGGTTGAAGAAAGGCCACTTTTATGGCTCAACAAATCTCTACATCCACACCGCCATCCCAAATTTGGGGGTACCATTAATGTAAAATGCCAGGCAATGACAATTCAGTGACAGGATCAGTGTGATGTCATATGGAAGTCTTTCATGCGATCGTTGTCACTTGCACTTTCCAGATAGGATAATGTCCAGGTAAGTGCAGTGTTGTCTGAAAGTCCTTCCTGCAATCGCGTGGGACAGGGATGGGACAATGACATCCCATCCTCCATATGATAATATCCTCCATCTATACTTCTTGAAAATTCATGTACAGCAGGATAAGATGCCATAAGACTGCATATGGGCAAACATCCCCATCTTCAAAAGGTAGATGAAAGTATTCAAGCAACTACCAAATTTCCAGGCTCTAGAATAGATCATTAAGCAGCCAATCTGTGAACATTTGGAAAAGAACACAGCTATTACAAAGGGCCATCACACGCTTCTCAAGAACAAGTCATGCTAGACTAATTTTATCTCCTTTTTTGAGAGAGTTACTAGATTGAAACCTCTGGGAATATTCTTTTTTAAACATGTAGGCCACCCTACTCAAGCTCCTTGTCTGCATCCATAGGATGCAAATGGCATTAATTTAACAAAACAGGTTCACAGAGCACACTGGGCACACCCACAAGATAGATTGCAGCATCTGTTACAGCCAGGCTGAGGTGAATTCAAGAGACAATTCTTCAAAACATTTACCAAGTAAAATCACAATAGGTACCTTTACTTCATCTTTTGGGCAATGTTGCAGAATGCCATAAAACACTCAGGAAAGCTTAACTGGAATGCACTGCACAGACACAACAGCAGCAGAGAAATGCTGGTTTTTAGTTATCTTTACTGCCAGAGAGGGCTTAGTAATGAGCTCTTATATGCATCTGGATTGATTCACTATGAGGGCTTCCCCCCCCCCCTTGCCGGCTGTGTTCAAGCCATTGCTTCATGATCCTGACCTCTATGGTAAGCCAGGGTGAACAGGTTCTACGAAGTGGAAGTGTGTGCTTCAGACAAATCATGCCAACCACTCAAGGTAGCTCTCTATTGCTAAAAGTATCACACAGACGTCAACAGGAAAACAAGCCACACCATTTGGAAGCTCCTTGACAACCTTCAGGAATCTATATGGATCCATTAGTTTCTGAAGATGGACAACCTTAACATGAATGGAAAGGAGAATTTTAATTATGGATCCAAACCACATCAGGTAATTATATAGGTAGACAACTTAAATGATTTGCCCTTTCAGCTAAATGGCCATCAAGTGAGGGGTAGAGCACCGAAGAGGTGGGTTCTGTGGTCATGAGCTTGTTGTCCACAGGAGGTAATGAATACCTCCTTCTATAATGACTTTTAAAGGACATGTGCAAGTTTAATTTGACATTATACCTGGGTATGTCACCGAGAGGATTCCAGTCATAATAATGACAGATTGTCTTTTTTGACTTTGGGTGTCTGTGCTCCATAAGTAGCTTGTTAGAAATGCGTTACATCCAAGTTGGAGATTGTGCTCCCTTCAAAATTCTGAACAAGTTACCTTCTCACTGCTTTTGGGAAGGGTATGAAGACACATCTCTTCAAAATGGCCTTTAAGTATGTTTCGATTACATTGTCTATTGTGATGAATTTAATAGTTTCATTACTGGTTGAGTCTCCCTTTTCCAAAATGCTTCAGACCAGAAGTGTTTTTGTGTACACTGAATCCTCAGATTTGCAGTTTGGGGAGGAGTATTTAGGATTTTTTCAGTCAGGGAGCTTTAGTGCCTCACCAAACTACAATGCCCAAGATTCCATGTAATGCAGCCATGGCAGTTGAAGTGGAACTGCTGCACTATAACTGGGTACCATGAAAGGCCCCCTGATTTCAATTAAAACAGGATGCCTGAAGCCAAAAAATGTAGAGGGAAACAGACCTGTTGTTGCTATGGAACTGCCAGGGTTCAAAGAGAGACAGTGTACATCAATTACCACTGAGACCATGACCATGAAATGCATCCTACATTATGTGATCATGTTAGGAGAAGGACTTAGAACCATACAGCTCTGGTTGCAGGAAGGAAGAGAGTATGCAATGCAAACACAAGCAAACATGGTAAAATAAAGGTAACATTTCCAGAGAACATATAATGTTCAAAAGCTTTGACTGATGATTATAATGATGTCTCTTTAAAAAGCCATTTACTAACCTGGAAATAAGATGTGAGCAGAGATATATACTGTATACATATATCAGTATCACTGAAAAAAATGACACTATGTTTGAATAAACACTTTTATGGCTTCCCAAGATGGTAATACTTGTCATATTTATAAGAATATGAAAAAATCCCCCAAACATGAAATATCATACTAAACTGTAAGGTGTTTCAAAAATAGAATTTCTACACTGAAACACACTCAAAAGTGGTGCCCTGTAAAACTAGCACAATAGGACTGCAGATGAAAAAGAAACACACAATACAAGTCAATAGCTTTTCAGATTTGAAGGCAAAAAATTTTCAGTTATTTTAAATCTGAAAGTTGGTGGGGTGTGTGTGGAAGGCCATTTTTGCTCTTAGCACAAGTTTTCATTAGATTACAGAGTCACAGAATTTTTGCACTCAAAGGGAGGGGAAGTACATATTGTGTAAACTATATTGATAAAACTGGAATCCTTACAGACTACACATGTAAGAACTGGCTTGGTAGGCCAGACTGAGATCCACTGAATTATACAGTGATCCTGGCAACATACAGCCATGCAATTCTAAAGCTTTCATGCCATGAAGGAAATAGTAGCCCCAGTTGTTTATCTCTAGCATCTGGTACTCAACAGACATATTTCCTGTGAACTAGCAAATTAAACTCTGTGTGCACTTAAGCAATTTTAGACACTTCTCTTAATGGTCTGCAGGGGCAGGGTGGGTGAGGGGAGATGCTCATTAGCTTGTAATGTGTATAATTAGTTCAATCTGTTCAGAATGTGGTGAGCCAGCCCTGCTGCATTTGGAGCATCAGGCTCATTCAGTGGAGTGGGGCCTTGGGCTTTCCCTCTGAGAAGCTCTGACCAGAAGGCACCAGTAAGTGAATGTACACAGCTTCTTTAACTAGGTCCACCTAGCTCATTAATCCCACAGAGATGTGGCCAGGGGACTCTGGGAGTTGTAATCTTTAAGAAAGGAACGTTTTCAAGCTGTGCATACAACTGGCATTAGCTCTCCAGTGCCTCTCGCAATAATTCTGTGCACACATACCAGGGAGGAAGCCCCACTGAACACAGTGACACTCTGAATAAATATGCATAGCATTTTAATCATCATTGTGCCATCCAAACTCTGTGGACTAGAGATAGTAGGAGCTCAACCTGGAACCACATTTAGCTATTTTGCCACAGTAACATCTAACAAAATTATTTGCCAACATCTAAATGCCAGAGAGCAAGAAAGACGAGGCAGATGTAACATTTCAACAAGAAATGAAAGAAGTTATCATACCTCTTTAACCAGCATTACAAGAGGCAAAACAGCCCTAAAACTAACTTTCAGCATTTTTATACTTGTTCTAAAATCCATCGTTAATCCTACCTAATCCAAAAATTTGTCAGTTAATCCTAATTCATTTCCCCACTTGTCTATTATTTCATCCCCAAATAGTTAGAATGAATACAGCAAAGGCAGGGACAAGTTGCATGAAGAGCAGACATTAACTAAATGATGTCACATTTCAAAGAGAGAGAGAGAAAAGAAAAAGAACTGAACTCTGATTAAAGTTCAGAATTATCTTCATTTGAATATAGCAGTTTGGAGTCAAGATAAACATTTGGAGTCAAAATAATCATTTGGAAGATGTCTTTCTTAAATATCCTGCCAAATCTTTCTCACCAGGTAAAACTTACTCTGTGAATATTATTCAAATGTCAGACTCATGAGCCTATGAAGCACCTGCAATCCGCAGGGGGAACATGGTCTTTGGCTGGCCAGAGTGTTTTATTTGGCTGGTGGCTGGTAATTACCTTTTGTTAATTTGAAAAGAAGCACTGTGACAAGTTAACAATATGGACAGTGATTTAAAAAGGGAAGAAATGAGAGGTGTGTGTGGTTTTTAAGGCCCTCTTCTTATAAGTCTCCTTCTTGCCTGGGAGACATTTTATAGTCACAGTACTGAAAAACCCTTTTAGCTTGGAAGGATGAAGTATCACACATGTATTGTTCGTGTAGCTATGGTAACCTACAAATGACACCAGTGTTTCTATTTCACACACAAATGAGAGGACAGCTGTGGGGACCACATGCCTGCCAAAAAGAGTATTATTTGTGAACTGGGATGGCTGGGTCTGAAAAATTACGATTCATTTTTAATTCTTCAAAGCTCTGATTTTGTTTTTAAAGCATTAAAATTAAATAAGCAATAAACACAGGTTTATTAACATATATTCATTAGTTCTGTTCAAACTTTGTCAGATTAAGACTAGTGGTTGGTTCCCTATTCTTGTTTTATCCCTTTTTGAAAAGGTGAGGTGTGCATGTGAATGATTGTTAAACTAATCTTCCAGTGTCCTTTTTAAAAGGTTGATCCCTTGCCCTCTTTCCTCCTCAAACACCCTGAGGCAGTATCATGCCAAAACTAGAACCTATCTTCATCTTTTTAAAAATTCTTTACACATTCAGGCTGACATCCTAACTACACTGACTTGAGAGTAATCTCCATTGAAATGAATGGAGCTGAATCAAACTAGAATCACCTTATCATGCTTTCCCAAAGGCTGCCAGTTTATACATACAAATGTTTTCACTGTCCTCAGAGAATCTGAGTAAGCCTCAAAAGAATAAGTTTATCAACTGAATCTGCAGTCTTAAAAGTGTGTGTGTGTGTGGGGGGGGGGTGTTCCTCTTGCATCATTCTCCAGCACAGTTGTATAGGTTTAAAAAACAAAAACAAAAATATCTGGAACAGATATTGTTCATCTCCAGGTTAACTACGGAAAATTAAACACAGATATACAATGCATTCAGATAAACCCATATTGAAAAGTTCTTCTAGTGATGGAATAATGGGATCTGATGGAACAAATGGGCCCTTTTCTTCTTTTTAGATGAGCAGATGAAACAAAATTGCATTGAAGAAAGTGGTTTCTTATAAGTAAATCTGTCACTGATTATGCTAGAATTAGATTGATGCCTGTTGACTCATTTCAATGCAAAATCCTCACCACTGCTCCAAGAAGTTTCATCATACATAAAGAGATTTCCCCTGTTAATCTGTTGTTATGCAAACTGATTTTCATTTAACATAAGGGATAGATTTTAACACTTCCCTTGAAGCCTAAACAGTTCTTTTAAATACCTTTTCAGGTATCAACTCACTAAACAATGAAATGCATTTATAAAAACAGACTAACAAAAGAGCAAGTTTACTGACTCTAAAGTTGCTGCACATTATATTAAATTACAATGCTATTCTTATTTCCCTGAGCTTTGATTAGCAGAATTAATATTAATAGACATACTTCTGCCTCAAGCTTTACAGAAAGAGCAGCTGGTTGCAAGTGTGATCTACAGCACAGAAGCTGTCCAATCCTAAAATTTCCATGATTTACATTTGAAGGGGATCTGCCCTGCTAATGACATGCTACCTTAACCCTCAAGAGCCTTGAACTACTTGCTCCAACTCAATATTCTGAAGTTAGAGCAATCTAGTAAATTCCATCTGTAAGCAGGTCTTTCATTTATGCTGGTCAGTGTGATTCTGAAGAAAAACACTACGTTGCTTTTTCTGTTTTACTGTAGAGCTTGCTCTGTAAACAAAGAGCAGAGACTGATTACAGTAGATGGTCAGGTGTAGGACTGGAGAAGTGGCTGGTGGCTGTCTGAAAATGTGATGCTTGATCCTAGACAGCTGAAAGGAACTACATCCATGTACAAGGATGATATCTGTGAGCATGAAATAATCTTTCAGGCAAACAAAGTAAGAGGCAGAGAGTAGGGGGAAACGAGGTGCAAACAAAACAAAGGTCACCAAGAACTGGAATGAATGTTGACTTTTACAGAGCAGAGTATTACTGTATATACTCATGTAGAAACATAGAATCATAGAGTAGGAGGCGACCACAAGGGCCATCTAGTCGAACCCCCTTCCATGCAGGAACTCACAATCAAACTTATACTCAAGTGTATACAGTAAATACATTTATTTCTTCCTTTCTTCCAGAGAACAGAGAACATCTAAAACAGTGTTCTCAGATGGCAGGATGAGACCCCAGGAGGGCACAAAAGTTGCTCAAGGGGGCATGAGATTTCAAGGTCCTGATCTCTCCTCCTTCTCCTTTTTCCCCAAATGTTTTATGTGTAAAAATTACACATGCATAGAGTTAAACATTGAATTTGCTTATATAAAACTGTTCTAATTTGAATATTATTTCCTTATGAAATGTTAAATTATACGTGAATGTGTAATTGAATATATGCACACTAATAAAATAAAATATTTTTATTTATATTCTAAATGGGGGGACGATGACGATGTCCACCTGTAGATACAAAGGGGGTCCCCAAGGGTAAAAAGCCTGAGTACCACTGAGTATCTCCTTTTCCAACACAAACTTTTCCAGCATAAATTAAATGTTTACTTTTCTGCTTCTTCTTACTCTTGCATACTCATGACCATGCTAATGACAAGAAAATGCACAAGAACAAAGTAAACAAAAAACTAATGCAATAAGAAAAGGAAACTCAGGTGCATCTACTACATCAAACAACTTTTTTTTAAAGGAGAAAGTCTACCGGTTCAGTAACTGATGCCAACTCCATGTTCAGGAGCTAAGTAAGATTGGCAGATTGGAATCCAAATATGGGATGTTATAGATTTACTCTGCCATAAAGGCTTCCAAGTCTTATCTAGATGATGCGAGATTCACAAGACTGGGATCTTATTATAGACACTGTAACTTAGATCTGTCCTATTATGGTTAATTAAAGGTATGTCTGGAATATATCAGATATTTCAGTTTCATTAACTGTCATGGTTCCACTCTGAGGAACCCCCTGGGAGTGTTAGCTGCTGAAAAGGGAGGAATTAAGAATTAAATCAATTTAATTCTGTACTATATGCTGATATAAGGGGGATGTAGTTTAGAAGAGTTCAGTGATTCTCAGGCTATATGATGTGGAGGACTGGTTATTTGTTTCTAATATATCAGGGGCAACTATATTTCAGCCAAATGATTACAACTGTTTATTTCTTTCTTGGAAGATTACTGCAGACCAGAAGCCAATGGTTCCCAGATCAATATCGATTCGTGAACCACCTTTTTGAGTAGCACTGGACTGGAGCTCTGTAACAGATCATTCTAGGCACCTCCCCCAACTTCAAATGCCATGATTCCTTAGGCTGGGACAATAAAAGTGGCATGAAACTGAGATAACTATGTAATGCTGATATAACCGAAATCAATCAGGCTGAAAAGGAAAGGGCTTGTGTGCACAGTGGAACAACGATTTCTCAGACTTCACCAGTAGTTTGTTGCTGTGTGCCTTCAAGTCTTTTCTGAGTTGTGATTATATTATCTTTTCTGAATTGTGGTGAACGTATCACAGGGTCTTCTTGGTAAGATTTGTTCAGAGGCTGTTTGCTACTGCCTTCCTCTGAGGTTGAGAATGTGTGACTTGCCCAAAGTCACCCAGTGGGTTTCTATGGCTGAGCAGGGATTCAAACCCTGTCTCCCAGAATTTGAGTTCAGCACTCTAACCATTACACCACACTGGTTCTCTCACTAGCAGTCTTGCCAGCATAACTTTCCAGGTTCCCATAAAAATATATTCTTGCAGCATGCCTAAAGGAAGTACAAAGCCACCAAGTCACCTGCAGAAACTGAGAAATGCTTCCAGTGACA
>NC_056523.1:42985918-43014433 GCF_019175285.1 Sceloporus undulatus | reverse complement strand
GGGACAACTTTATAGTAATTTACAGGCATTTGTAGAGAGGTGGACTAGTCACCTTTCCAGGCTTATTTGCAATACTCCCGTTTGTTTTGTTTGCTAGCAAATTGGCAGTTTACTGCTGGAAAAACATTTTTCAGGAACTAAATGAAACTAGAAGGAGCTTAATTTAAAGGCTTCAGTTGTAGTGTAGTTGTTATGGTGTTAGGCAGGTTCAAGTTCCAAGACCTCTTGATGACCTTGGGTCAGTTACTCTCTCATCAGCCTGTGATCTAACTCTAAAAGCTGTTGTGAGGATAAAGTGGGGAGAAGAGCCAAGTATGCTGCCTCAAACTCACTGGTGGAAAGACATGATATAGTGTAGTTAATAATAATAAAAAAGCTAATGCACGGTAATAAATAAAGTTTCCATATTATTGCAGTCCATACAAATAAGAGAATCTGTATCTAATACTAAAATGAATTACTGTATTTCTGACCTCAGAAGCTGGATGGCCATCTGTCAGGGGTACTTTGATTTTGAGTTCCAACATGACAGGGGTTGGACTGGATGGCCTGTGTGGTCTCTTCCAACTCTATGAATCTATGACTCTAAAATTTATAATCTAGATAAGCCTTTTAATTTATTGGGGAGCTAATCTCTTCCTACTGCCTGATGTGTCTCCTCAGAAACTAGTTTTTCTTTCAAGATGAAGGCCACCTTCCAATTGCTGACTAGGTGACCTTGTCTGGAATCCTTGCCTGGAATATCCAGATCTTAACATTTCAACATCAACCCCAGGTCTTTGTGCTTCTGGGCACTCAGTTCTCCTCACACAATGGCTCACTTACTGGGTTCATTTGTGGATGTAGTCTCAAAGTTACCAGACCACTCTGCCCCTGTTAAAACAAGTTGGAAAAGATAAAGGCCCTGCTTGCTCTTATAGCCTACCTGGTAGAGACTGCCTCAAACTTCTGAAAAGGTTTTGTCTCATAATGGTCAGATTACCACAGACAGCAAAGCTGTATAATTTCCACACAGAAAATGGGGGGGGGGGCTCTCACACTGAGCCTTTATACCGTTTTCTTAAGGTCTATTGTTAAACTGAAGCCTCCTTGTCTTTTCAAATTCCTTCATGTGAATGGATGAGGCAAGACATCTGCCAGGGTGCACTCACATTTGCATGCAAATCAGAGATTTAAGGGGGACACACATGCCCACCCCACTGGACAGACAGCACCAGTCTCTTTTTCACCATACAAAATGGGAATTGGAAAGGAAAACACATATATACACACACACACACACCCTGTATACTTTTCCTGTCTTGGGTGACTAGCTTTTTTTAAAAAAATCTCTTTCTCTCATTGCAGCAAGATAATTTGGTTTTAAAATCAACATGAACAAAGGGAAGAGAGGGGGCTAAGAAGGAAGAGAGAAAGAGATTATGAGGTGGAGGGGAGGGAGGGGAAAAAACAACAACCCTGGACTAACCAGAGAGAAATAAGAAGATTCAACTGCATGGAAGGTGATCGTCTGGGAAACATTCTGGCAAGAATGCTTGCACACAGAGAGGTATTCTTTAAAGAGATATGAAGAAGAGAGAGAGCAGTAATATAGGACCAAATAAGCATCTTGACTGCTATCCTAGCCATTGCTGGACAGATCTAACTTTCCTGGCCGCAAGAAATCCACCAAAGCCAGCAATGCAATGGCAAAGAGACCACATGGCTCACTTGCACTGAAAGCTTTCCAGGGCTCTGCGGAAAGACAATGGGGCAGGAGCACCTCAGTCCGGGATGAAGCCTCCAGAGCAGGGCAAAGAGGCGGTAGCCTGGCAAACTTTGCCCACTTTTGGTCAATGATGGTGAGCCTTCACCTGAGAAACCCCTGGGGCTTCAAGCTCAAAGGGTAGCCCCTGCCCCCCCCCACTCTGCCTCCCTTCAGCAAAGAGGGAAGGGACTTGGACCAACTTGCCTCACCCTTCCCTACCAGGCAAGACTTGGGGGATGAAGCAACTCAACCGAGCCAATTCCTCTTTACTCTTTCCCTTCCAAGGGGGCAGCAATCACAGACCAAGTTCCCCCCTGGGTCTGTTATCTCTCCCTGTGTTGGCCCATGCCTAGCCAGGAGCCAAAGCTGTGTAAGGCTTGGAGCGTTGGACTACTGCATATACTCATGTATAAGTCTAGACATTTTAGTCAAAAAATTGAGGCAAGAAATCTGAGTTGACTGAGTTCAGCATCCCCTGGTGAAAGGGAAGAGTGTAATCTGTCCTGGAAGCACTGACCCCCTTCTACTCCCTCATCCACCCAGCCTTTAGTATGAGCACAGTTATTCCTGCTGGAATTTTGTCAGTTCTTTGGCATTGTTTTCCTTTGCTTCATAGATCCATTGTTACATGGCCCTAAATCTCACCCTCGGTTTATCCATGGGCCATATCAAAAGCCATAATTTTGGCCCCAAACTCTGCCCTTGACTTATACATGAGTTTGATTTCTAGTTGAGTAAATCCTGGAGACCAGGGTCACTGGGTGACCTTGGGCAAGTCGCACTCTCTCAGCCTCAGCGGAAACCTGCCAAGAGCACCTCCTCTGGAGAGAAACCCAAAAGTGAACAAGAAACTTGACAAGCAACCCCCAGGAGAGAGGAAACACGACAACAACAACAACCACCCACCCTTTCTTTCTTTCTTTCAGTCCCTGGCTGCAATGCCCTCGGCCACCTTCCCAAACCAAAGCCCACCTTTGCCCAAGGAACTCACTTTTCCAGGCACTCCAAGCAAACCCATCCCTAGTCCCTGGGCTCTCCAGGCAAAACTCGCGCCTTCTTTTCCTCTTGCTTCTTCTTCTTCCCTCCTTCTCTCTCCTTCATCCCCCTTTCCCTCTCCTTCTCATCCTCCCCGACCTTCCCCCAGCAGCCACTCTGGGGCTCCTTCTTGCCTTGTTCAGGGGAGAGCCCCCCCCTCCTCCCCAACTCACCTCAGAAGGGAGCCCCGCTGGGACAGAAAGGCAGGCAAAGCGAGCAACTCCTTCCCTCCTTCCTTCAGCGCAGGAGCCGGGAGGGATGCTCTTTCCGGCCGCCCTTGGCTCTCAGGTGCCCCCCACCACCACCAAGAACGCCCCCTTCTCCTGGCAAGAAGGAAGGAAGGAAGGAAGGAGGGGGAAACCAGCGAGGAACAAAGGACGGAGGTCCCAGAGCCAGGTCTTCCTCCAACTGGAAGCGCAAGGCTGTAATGTCCCCTCTGGGCAGCCCCAGCAGTGCCCCCCTCGCCTTCTCCTCCTTTGCTTCTTCTTGTCCTCCTCCTGGCTCTCCCTTGCCTTCCTCCTCTTCCTGATGCTGCTGCTGCTGCTTTCCACTGTCTCTGTCTTTCTCCTCCTCCCGCCCTTCTCTCGGGGCTGGCCTTGCTGCCGCCCGCCTCCGCTGCGCACCTGGTGGCAGCCCAAAGCGGCTCAGCTGGTGGCCGCCCTCGCCATTGGCTGCGCCCTGCCCCCCCCCTCCGCCCCTGGAGCCCCCCCCCCAGCCAGCCAGGCCCCAGATGGAGAGAGAGAGAGAGAGAGAGAGGCAGGCGGCAGCAGGACAAAGGCAGCCAGCCCTTCACCCTCCTCCCCCCCCAGCTTCTCCTCTGAGCAGATGGCCTCCTCCTCAGCGCCCAGGAAAGAGGAAGAGGAGGAGGAGGAGGAGGAAGGCCAGCCCCCGCCCCTGGAGGAGCTCTTTCTTTCTTCTTCCCAGTCGGGCCAGAGGGAGGGCAGCCCTCCTCCTGACCAGGAAAGGGCTACTCAAAAGGGAAGGGCCTCTTGGGGATGATGAACCCTCCTGGGCAGAAAAGTCAAGCTCCAACGGACACAGATAGCAAATGGAAACTCCAAGTTCTCAAAATGGAGGACGTTTTGGGGATCCCTCTTGGACCAGAAAGCTCCAAACCTTGATATCAGGATAAAGCCATGTTTCTTCTTGGTGATGCTCCAAATGGAGGGTGTTTGGGGAATTTCTCCTGGATAGGAAAGCAAAGCTCAAAACACTCATGCCAATGTAAATTCAACTTTCTTGGTGATGCTCCAAATGGAGGACCTTTTGGAATTCCTCCTGGACAGAAAAGAAAAGCTCAAAACCACTGACACTGTAAATTCCAGCTTCTTAGTGACGCTCAGAATGGAGGACGATTTGGGATTCCTCCTGGACAGAAAAGAAAAGCTCAAAACACTCAGCTCAATATAAATTCAACTTTCTTGGTGATGCTCCAAATGGAGGACCTTTGGGGAATTCCTCCTGGACAGAAAGAGAAGCTGAAAATGCTCAGAGGGATAGATATAACTTCACGCTTCTTCGTGATGCTTAACATTTTAGGAATTCCTCCTGGACAGCAGGTGGAAATGGAGGCCAGGTCCCGGGAGAGGAGGAGGGCCCTGGCCTCTGCCTGAGGCCTTCTTCCATGGGGCTGGCCCTTCTCTCCCTCTCTCCTCGCCTTGGCTTTCTCTTTGTGTTGAAGAGCTGCCTGGAAACACAAAAGGGAACTGAGGGATGATTTAGCAGCAGCAACAACAAGGGAAAGAGTGCACACCTCATTTGCTGGCTTTGGAGAGCCAGAGAGAAGAAGGAAAGCTTTCCATTTAAGTTTGTTCTGGATGCTGAAAAGATAGGGATAAATGGGTGGGCTGGACTAGGACTCTGGAGTCCTGGATTCAAATCCTGCCTCAACCATGGAAACTCATTGGGTGACCTTGGGCAAGTCACACTCTCTCAGCTTCAGGGGAAGGCAAGGGCCAACCTCCACTGAATCTTAAGTGTCAGCATAGTGTGATGGTTTGAGTGGTGGACATGACTCTGGAGACTTAGGTGTGAATCCCTGCTCAGCCATGGAAACCCACTGGGTGACCTTTGGCAAGTCACACTCTCAGAGGATGGCAATTGCAAAGCAAACCCACTCTGAAGAAGCTTGCCAAGAAAATCCTATGATAGGCTTGCCTTAGGGTTGTCATAAATCAAAAAGTATTAGAGGTGCAGATCAACAAAACAAACCAGTGAATTAAGCTGTCCTGTTTGTTCCTATGTTTGTTTCTCACATATTCAAATCTTCAAGCAACAGAGCAGAGGAAGGGGAAACTTTGCTTTAAGACACAAGTAGTTTTTTTTAGTCACAAGATGAGGTTGTACAGAGAAGTTATTAACATCCCAGCCAAGATCCTTTCCCCCGCCACATCTTTTTATTGCAAGCCCTCCTGAAGTGGCTTGCAATAAAGGTGTTAAAAATTAAATACTGTATAGTGTGCCCAACACATTTGTGGCTTGGACATTTGAGGATTTCATTATTTTCAGATTCTGTAGGAATCTTTAGGTCCTCCAGCAGTCAGAAGTTGCACAAGTGGACATAGGACCTTATCACACTAGATGAATCCCCGACAGAAACGGGATTTAAAAGTAGAAGAAACCTGCAAATTTGCTTGGCAGAAGGGGTTGGACTGGATGGCCTTTGTGGTTTCTTCCAATTCCAGATTCTTTAATTCTAGAAGAAATAATTTCAGCAGATGTTACTTGCCTGGGAAGCAATGCTTTTCCACACAACCATGAAAGGCACAGAAGCTCTGCCCCTCACTAGCAGCTTAAAGAGAATCAGTGAGGTGTAGTGGTCTGAGTGTTGAATGATGCTCCAGGAGTCATTGTTTGTGGTTGACTGCCCTCAAGTCAATGCTGACACAATGCTGATCCCCCATCTACCACTGCTCTGCTTGGGTCCTGAAATTCAGGCCCCCGACCTCCCTGGTTGAGTCTATCTGTCTAGCTTGCAGTCTGCCTTTCCTTCTACTACCTTCTACCTTTCCTAGCATTATTGCTTTTTTCTAATGAGTCATGCCTTTTCATGATGTAGCCAAAGTACAACAGCCTCAATTTGATCATCTGTGCTTCCAGGGAGACATCAGGCTTGATCTGTTCATGACATATTTGTTTGTGTTTCTGACTATCCATGGTATCCTCAGCATTCTTCTGCAGCACCACATAAATAAATAATAATAATAAAGTTTTTATTTATACCCCGCTCCTTCCCAAGATCAGGGCGGCTTACAGCAAATAGTTAGAATAAATACAATACACATCAATCAACTAAATACAATAAAAAAAAACAGGCTAAAATGCCCCATTAGCCCAACCTCTTGGCCACGAAAGAGGAGGGAGGCCCACAGGATTTTAGTCAGGGAATGCCTGTTGGAACAGGAAGGTTTTCAGGTCCTTCCTGAATTGGGCCAGAGTGGGTTGATTTTCTTCTTATTGGCTTTCTTCACTGTCCAGCTCTCACATATGTACATGATTATGTGGAATGTAGTGGCTTGGATGATTCTGGTTTTAGCGTTCAGTTGTTTATCTTTACACTTTAGGATTTTGTTTAGTTCTTTCATAGCTGCCTTTTCCATTCCTTGTCTTCTGATTTTTTGGTTGAGACCTCCATTCTGAACAATGTTTGATCTAAGGTATGGGACTTCTTTTACAATTCGGATTTCCTCATTGTCTAGGTTGAATTTAGGTAGATCCTCTGCGGTCATTATTTTTTATTTTCTCTGTTGAACATTAATCCTGCCATTGCACTTTCTTCTTTGACTTTCCTTAGCAGTTTTTCCAAATCTCTGCTGTTTTCTGCTAGTACAGTTGGCCCTCAGTATCCATGAGGGATCTGTTCTGGATCCCTCCGTGGATACTAAAATCCATGGATGCTCAAGTCCTATTGTCCTCAATGGTGGAATGGCCATATAGTTGCACTACCATTGCAGGCAATGGAACTTTGCTGCCCCAGCCACCTGAAGCCCACCTTGCTGCTCTCATCGTGGCAGGTGGCAGCCTCCTCCTCTTCCCCTCTGCTGCCGCTGCCTCCGCCACCTCTTCTTCCTCTTCTTTTCCCCTCTGCCTCCTCTCACCACACCATGGCTGCCTCCTCCTTTTCCTTCCTCCTCCTCTTCCTCACCACTGCTACCTCCTCTGCTCCCCCCCATGGGCTTACCATTCGCAGATGCTGGAATCCATGGATGGCAAGTCCATGAATACAGAGGGTGGACTGTAGTATGGTGTCATCCACATATCTTAGATTGTTGATGTTTCTTCCTCCTGTCTTCATTCCTCCTCCTTCTGAGTCTAAACCTGCTCTGCATATGATATTTTCTCTGTACGTGTTGAACAATTAGGGTAATAAAATGCAGCCTTGTCTGACCCCTTTGCCAATTGGGAACCATTCAGTTTCTTTTTTTTTCTTTCTGTTTTAACAGTAGCCTCTTGTCCTAAGTAGAAATTTCTCATCAGGACTATCAGACGTAGTGGCACTCCCATCTCTTTAAGAGCCATCCATAGCTTTTCGTGATCTATGCAGTCAAAGATTTTTCTATAGTCTATAAAGCACATGCTGATTTTCTTCTGAAATTCCTTGGTACATTCCGTTAGCCATTGCATGTTTGCTATGTGGTCCATAGTGCCTCTTTATTTCCTGAACCATGTTTGCACCTCTGGGATTTTTCTTTCCTTGTATGGCTGGAGTCTATGTTGCAGAATTTTGAGGAGAATTTTGCTTGCATGGGAATTTAATGCTATGGTCCTATAGTTGCTGCAGTCTTTTGTGTCTCATTTTTTGTAGATGAGGATGTATATTGATCATTTCCAGTTTGTTAGCCACCATTTTGTTTGCCATGTTTGTTGAAATATATTAGTTAACACTAGATCTGATTTCATTTGTATGGAATGTAGCAGTTCAGTTGGAATATCATCTCTTCCTGGTGATTTATTTTTATTAATTTCTTTTATTGCAGCTTCCACCTCGCTTTTTAGATTTTGGAGTTCATCTTCATGTGGTTCTTTGTTCCACGTGACATTCATCTTTTTCATTTCTTTCATATAACTTTTCTGTATATTGCTTCCAGTGCCTTTTTATTGAAATTCCCATTTAGCCATGGAAACCCACAGGGAAAGTGATACCTTCTTAGAGGTAGGCAAATGATACTTGCCCCACCCTTCTGGTTTGCCTTAGGGTTGCAACACAACAAATACAACCAAAACCATGCAAAGTTAGTGTAATAGGATTAAACTGCCTAAATCTCACAATCATTTTAGCAGCTGAATAAATATAACATGTATATTTGACTGCTGTACAGGATTTATATATATCCCCACACATCTCGGTTCTAAACCTGATGGATGGTTTGTAATTTTTTTTGTTTGTTTGTTTTCAAAATCCTATATGGAAATTGTTTTTGTGTTTCAGTTGGCAAACAGCCTGGAATAGATTGCCACGTACAATGATTACATACATGTGCTTTCTTTTGTTTGTACATATGGAAGAAAACAGTTGGCTTAAAAATAATAATTAAACATCTCTTTAAATTAATTGTAAATTGAAGTTACATCACACAGTACTATCCAAAGTAGCTAATAATGAGATAAAATACAGTGGTGGCTGGGGGCTTCCATGTCAGTTGAGCATTGAGTCGGATACAAGGTTAAACTGAATTTTAAAGAGGTTGTACCCTGTCCCCAAGATAGTTCAGAATGTTGTATAACTAATTTAAATTTTGTACTAAAACCTGGAAAACATTTACCTACACATTTACCACCACAATAAAGTACATGGAACAAATCTTACACTATAGAAAACATTATGTAAATCAAACAAATAGAAATAGTTCTTCTGTTGTGCAAGTTTTGTTCCTTTGCTATCTGAGAGACTTTGGAGTGATGGCCATAATCAGATTTTTGTTGTTTTCAGTTGATAGTGACCCTGTCACAGGGCCTTCTTGACAAGATATGTTCTGAGTGGGTTTGCCTTCCTCTGAGGCTCCTAAGTGTGTCACATATCCAAGGTCACCCAATGGGTTTTCATGACTGAAGGGATTTGAACCTTGGTCTCCAGACTCATAGTCCAGTGCTCAAAACCACTATACCATGCTGGTACATAATCCAGTAGGATGAAACAGTCTGAACCCTTCCAGAATTTGTGTAGAGATGACATGATGAGAACATGATAATATGTGTTTAATTTGCTGTTGTTCCCTTCCTCAATTCATGGGGACAGGCAAGGGGGGAAAAAGGATGCATGGCCTCTGACAGCAATTACACCTTTCTCCACGTGGAGGACTAACCAATGAAGAGCCATTCTTACAAAGCACACTTCCATTAAGGTACATTCCACCACAAATCCTTGGTGCAATGAAGAGACCGTATTCCCAACACTGTCAAAAGTGCTTGGGCAAGAGGTTTTGCAGCCTGAAGCAAAACCCCAATGTCTCTTTCTTTGCATTTAATTTAATTTTTTTTTAAATCTATTACAGTTCTGTCCTGTCTATCAATTTAAAAAGAGCACTCAGGGTAACAAGAACAACAAAAACTCTGTCTTGTCTGGATTAAGTTTCAATTTATTTGCCCTCATTGGGTCCATTACTGATGACTGACACTGGTTTAGGACTAGGACAGCCTCCTTGGATTGAAGTGGAGTAGTAGAATTTAGTGTCATCTGCATATTGATGGCACCGCACCTCACAACTCCAGACAACCTCTCCCAGTGATTTCATGTATATGTTAAATAGCATAGGGGACAACACAGAACCCTGAGGGAACCCACAGGCCAATGGCCAGGGGGTTGAGGAGGAGTCCCACAGCAGCACCTTCTGGGTTCGCCCCTCCAGGAATGAATGGAGCCACTGTAAAGCAGTACATCCAAGTCACATCCTAACGAGGCGGCCCAGAAGGATACCATGGTTGATGGTATCGAAAGCCACTGAGAGGTCCAATAGAACCAACAGGGTCACACACTATGTTTTTAATTGTATTGTTCTTTTAATATTGTTCAGCCGCCCTGAGTCCCAGTTCCGGGAAAAGAGCAGGATACAAATAATAATAATAATAATAATAATAATAATCAAAAACTTTAAAAGAAAAGCTGAGGCAATAAAATCATCAAAATGGGCCACTTGCAGGAAATGTGACTTTACATCCTTTCTAAAAGCAACAAAACTGGGAACTGGTTGCAGCTCTGAGGGAAATGCCTTCCACAAAATGGGAGCAAAATGAAGATCCCACCTCTGTTTTAAGACTTGTTAGTACATTGCAATGGATTCAGAATGCAACAGCCAAGTGTAAATCTTTCAGTATCAAAGTAATGTGATTTCAGTACCATGTATCACTCAACAATTTAGCTGCCTCTGGTTGCGCTAAGGCAAGAATGGCTGGAGGCTCAATCACAGCAGTGAATCCACCTTTGATTTTACTGCTTCTACTCCTATAGCTGTTTTGAAATGAATGGAAGCTCTTCTGGTGCTGGATATCAACCCTTCAGAGGTTTGACACTGACAAAGCTCCTGTTCAACATGGCAGCTGTGCAAGGGGCAGCATTAAAATCCAGAGTAGATTTGCCACCTCCACAGTGGCAGATCCACCAGCTGCTTTTGAATTTAGGAGTGGGAAACATGTGGTCCATGGCAGGGTACATATCTCTTCCATTTATTTAGTTACTTAAAACAGGTTCTATATACTACTGTATATTCTTCTGTGTATTTAGAACAAGATCTGTCCTACTAACATTTCTGCCTATTTAGATCTAGGTTTATCTTACTGTCTGTTTTGCCTTTTTAGTTATGTAGATCTTTCCCCCTGTCTCTTCTGCTTATTTAAATATTTAGGATTAGGTTTATTCAATTGTCTCTTCTGCCTATTAGTTACTTAAAATTAAATTTATCCTACCATCTCTTTAGAACTAGATCTATCCTACTGTCTCTTCTGCCTGTTTAGTTATTTAGAACTACATCTATCCTACCTTTCTATCTCAATGTTTTTTCTCTTAATAAAAGTTATTTTCTTATTTAAACAAGAAAGCAGGCTCTGTATGATTGCTTTCCAGGGAATTAGACAAGCTCTTTAACCAGTTTAATATCCAGGAAGAAATCAGTCTGAATACACACATGCTGTGAATTCACATTCTGCTATCAGTAACTAAAGCATAGATGACTTTTATGACTGTTGCCAATTTAGTCAATGCAAGAAGAGTCATTGCTGGTGCACTAAGAAGTGCTGTGCTAAAGTACTTCTTGCCATCATTGTCCAGGGACAGCACAGAGTAAAGGGATACTCTCAAACTATAAAGCTGAACTTCTGTGGGAGATGACCAGTTTCAAAATAGGTTGAATCTCAATTTCCTATTGACCAGTAGATTTTCTAATTTGTTAGGGCTTCATTTCAGCTTGTTCACCAACATCCAACCCATTGCAGTCACTGTTCAAGGATATATATCATTACAGCCATTTTATCATGACACTTTTATATTCAATGAGCACAATCTTGCTGCATAAATGGACAAGCTGCTCAATGGTTTCATCTTTTTCTTTACATAAATGACATTATTTTTATTTTCTTGCAATATTTTACTTGATACTATTTGTTTGATGATTTTACTTGATGCTTTTTTGTCTCAAATATGCTACAAGTTCCTTTTGCATACTGATATTCCAGACTAGTATAGCTATGTCTCTGAAGCTGTATAGTTTGGGATTGGGCAAGAGCACAATCCTCTTAAAAACAACGGTATCAGCATAAAAATCCATTATCAGCATCAGCAATAATTTTGCAAAAGTTAATAGGCCATCAAGCCTCACCTAAAACTACAAGAGTAAAAGAGACAGATCATCTGTTGTTGCTCATGTCCATCTAGTAGCCAAATATCTATTAGGATACTATTTGGCTACAGTTGTAAAGTCTGAATTTTTCTACTTTAGCCCAAGTGAGGCTATTAGCATAGTTCTATTTCAGTAAACATCCCCTCAAAAACCCAATATGCAATAGGGCCCTATTTAATAATAATAATAATAATAATAATAATAATAATAATAAGTTTATTTATATCCCGCTTTTCCAATTTGTGATCAAAGCGGCGTACAAGTTTGAATGAAAAACTACATCAAGATAAAAACAATTAAAAACAGTATTTAAAAACAATCACAATAGCAATAAAAACAACAGGTTCAGCTGAATGGGGAAAATCCATAGACATCACAAGGTTGTCAAAAACCGAGGGAGTGGAACTTAAACTAACATCTCATGGGGGGAAAGCTTGAGAAAAGAAAAAGGTCTTCAGGTTCTTTTTAAAAGTATCTACAGATGTGGTGGAGCGGAGCTCATCTGGAAGATTATTCCATAGTCTTGGGGCAGAGATGGAAAAGGCTCATTGCGAGGTCCTTGCATAATGTACAGTTGGGACCTCTAGCAAGTTCTTCCCTGCTGACCTGAGTGAGCGGGGCGGATTATATGGGGAGCCTGGAAGCAAATAGGCAGCTAATGAAGGTCTTTCAAAATAGGTGTTATGTGGTCTGACCTGGAACCACCAGCGACCAATCGTGCTGCCATATTTTGCACTAACTGTAGCTTCTGGGTTTGGTACAAGGGTTGCCCCATGTAGAGCGCATTGCAGAAATCCAATCGAGAGGTCACCAGAGCATGTACTACGGTTTCTAGGTCCCCCCAGTCAGGTAGGCGCAGCTGGCATATCAGTCGAAGCTGATAACAAGCGCTCCTGACTGCCGCATCCACCTGAGATGACAGCTCGAGCGACGAGTCCAGGAGCACTCCCAAGCTGCGAACCGAGTCCTTCAAGGGGAGTGTGACCCCATTCAGGACAGGATGGCAAATCTCATCACCCGGACCCGGGGAACCTATCACCAGTACCTCTATTTTCTCTGGATTCAGGCTGAGTTTGTTTTCCCTCATCCAGCCCATTACCGACTCCAAGCAAACATTTAGAGGAGAGATGCCATTCCTAGTCACTGCATCAGTCGGAGACACAGAGAAACATTATTTATTAATTAATTACATTTATTTATTAATTACATTTATATCTCACCTATCTTCCAACAAGCTCAGAGTAGCATACATGGGTCCTTCCTACCTACATCTACACTGCAGAATTAATGAAGTTTGAAACCAATTTAAGGTGGTGTCCTATCTATAGGAGTTATTTTTATAGTTTATAAATTCATCAACATTTGTTGTTTACTTATTTCTAATTGTAAGCTGTCCCAAGAACAAAGCTCAGTGCTATGGAATTCTGGAATTTGTCGTTTTGTGAGATACTTAGACATTTCTGTCAGAGAGCTCTGGTGCCATGACAAACTATAAATCCCAGGATAACACAGGATGGAGTCATGACAGTTAACGTGGTATCATAATGCATTAATTCTGCAGCCTGGATGCAGCCCTTGTTATTTTAATGTCTCTATCACCCACACCAGGTCACCTAGTGAGTTTTAAACTGGGTGCTATCAACCACTAAACCTCCACTGACACTCAGTGAGCCACACAATGATCTTAAAGATATGTTGAGATTTATACAGTAATAGCAATTTGGTCCATGCTTGGAAAGACATACAACCTATGTTACTCTGAACTGGTTATCCTACATGTCTAGCAGGGCTGCTTGGGGCTTGTGTTTGGAATGTATATGAAGACACAACTTTTCTGTGCAAATATAAGTCACTCTAAGAAAAGATGTTGGAGAACAGATGGCCGCCAACTGCCATACATATTCATGAATGCATTTATTTCATTATGCCTTCCCCTTGGAAACGCCATGCTTCAGCTTTTATAAGTTTGTATGGCCATCAAATTGAGCAGTCAGAAGCCCTCTGTCAAAAGCTGGGTTGCCGTAGAAATTGGAGGAAACTATGTGAAAAGCCTTTCCCACTTTTGTCTTGATTTTTATCGTTCCGAACACCTGTTATTTTGGGGGCTCAGACAGATTTTTTAAAATCAGATGTAGAGTTTCTTTTTCAGACAGACAAACAGAAATGTTCATTTTAAAGCTGCTTTTCTACTTCACATTCAAGTGACTCCTTTAATTAAACATTATTAATGATTTCAGGGTTCATGAGAACAGAGCTTGCCTTTAAAACAATTTAACACTGTTTCCAATATATATATGTATGTATGTATGTATGTATGTGTGTGTGTGTTTGTCTACATTTGTGCTTAACTATGATGCCCCCTTGTAGGGAGATATCCATTAGTTATTTTCAGGGAATATCTAAAGAGAAAATAGAATGCTTTAAAAAATCAATTAGATGGATGAAGCTAAATATGAAGAATCAAAGCAAATTATTGCAAACAAAATTAAAGCCAATGCTTCATTGACTCCTCCTTTCCCTAAAGCGTTGGTAGGCAAGGGAGACAATGCTTTTAATATCCAAAACATAGGGAGTGGAAAGGATCTGGAAAATGGAATACTTAGGTCCCAAGCTGCAGTGAGCAGAAATTTGCTCAGGGACTGCTGATAGTGGAGGGAAAGGGGCAGGGAGGTGGCTTTATTTTGATTCATCCTTTCTTCAGCAACCCCCCCCCTTCATATCTCTCTGAATGTTTGGAGACTTAGGGATGTTATGGTACTTCATGGGAACAATGCATTGCAGGGGAAAGGGGGAACTAGCCAAAAAATTACCTCCTCCCCGTCTTCCAGGAATAACCTACTTTGGATATTTATTGTTTCCCTAGTGGACTCTGGATTAAGATTAAGTGTTTGTAATGTTTAACATTAGGGGTCCAAAATACCCTAAAACTGTGGTGTGGGACACCAAGGGTGTGTGTGTATGACATGGATGTCCTGATTCTCCCCTCCTTCCTTTCTGCCCTGGAGGAGAAAACTGACTCTCTCCTCCTCAGATACATTCATTCACACACAGTCTCCCACAAGAATTCTCTCCCTCTCTCTCATGCACACACACGTCATCTCTTTTGTACATGCTCCCATATGCACTTGTGTATGCTTGCATATCCCCAAGGAAATTGCTGCTTCTGTGTGACTGTGCATGAGAGAATAAATGAGTATATGTGTGAGTGAAAGAAAGAATGAAAGAGCATGACTGTGTACACATCCATGAGCACAAGGGTATGTGAGTGTGGCTGTGCGTCAGACAAATATGTGTAAAATTTACAGACGTGTTGAGTTACATATTGAATGTACTTAAATAAAACTGTTCTAATTTGAACGGTATTATTTCTATTAAGATATAAATATGCATGAATATGCGAATTAAAATATGCACACTAAACAAAATATTTGTATTCATATACTATGTTGAGCAGGGAACCACAATGCTTGTAGATGTAAAGGGGGTCACTAGGGCAAAAAGTTTGAGAACCACTGCCCTAAAGGTACCAGATCCTGTTTGATTTATAGGGTCATCATAAGTCAACAGATGATTTGAAGGTGTGTGTGTGTGTGTGTGTGTTTTGTTCACACACAAAGAGTTTACAGTTAAGTAACCCTCCTGGGAGAAATGCAGTAAACAAATAAGGTTTTAAGTACCATGTTTTTAATGGAATGAATGTAAGTGTTATTCAGTGGTTTGCTTAGGTCACTACTTTGTAGACTCATGTAACCTTTTCTCTCTCTTCCAACTGCACACACTCACTCCAATTAATTATTTGCACAAACTGTAGGGGCTTTCATTAGAACATATATTATGATTGCCAGATGTCTCTCTTCCAAAAGACTGCCCTCATTCCAAAGGACTGTCAGGCCCACAGGCTATAAGAGAATATAATGGGTGCCCCTTATTTCTGAGCAGCCAATATATCTTCATGGAACAAAGAGTGCTGCTCCATGGTATCTTTTAATTATGAACTTCCAATCTGGTAACCTTAATTCACACACAAAAAATTGTGCTATTGACTATAGGCATATCATATGCACCACTGAATCCCCCTGAAATGATGATGATGATGATGATGATGATGATGATGATGATAATTATTCCTGGGAGAAGCAAGCATTTACTCATTTAACTTCTGAAAAATTACAGTTTAATATAGTAAGTACAGATATGATCATTATTTCTCAGAGGTGTGTTGCTTGCACAAATAACAGGGACAACACTGAGTTTGTTATCTTAACCTGTTAAGATATGGGGGCAACATAGAAACAGAATAGTGAAGGATTTTGCTGGATATTTATTTATGTGATTTATATCCCACCTGTTTCCCAAAATAGAATTCAAACAGCTGGCAATAATATGTAGTGCAAAAATTTAAAAGCAATAAATATTCAGTTCTATTCAGGAGATTATCGCATGAGCTACATTGCCGGGACAGACCTTGGACGTAATATTCATATCAAATTCACCCATCGCTGGGTAATATGTACCCCTTATACAACCCGAGCTTCTCTGGGCTTGGTCCGCATCTTTTCAAGAATCTTTTCAAGGTAAATGCCATTCTTGAAAAGCTGCCAGTGAAGCCAAGGTTGCATACGGGCTGCATACTGCCCAGCAATGGGTGAATGCGATAGGATCTGCCTTAAGAAACTTATATCCCAGGTCTATCCCAGCAGAGAAGCTAATGCAATAATCTCCTTAGATATTCCTTTTAAGATGTTAATTTAAAAGACTTTTGGAAAAACATGAAACACATTTTAGATATTATAAAACTCCATATCTGTTGCATGCCCCTCTACCTCTGTCAGTTAAGATCTGGAGCACCTCTGTCTTGTCTGGATTAAGCTTCATTTTGTTTTCTCCTTATTCAGTCCATTACTGATAAGAGATACTGGTTTAGTACCAAGATAGCTTCCTTGGAATTAGATGGAAAAGAGAGAGAGACTTGTGTCATTCACATACTGATGACACAATTTCGCAAATCTCCAGACAACCTCTCCCAGCATTTTATGTATATTTTAAACTGCATTGGTGACAAAAAGAACTCTGAGGGGTACCACATACCAATGCTGGGAGTCCTGCTGTCAAACCAGCACCACCTTTTGGGTTGGTTCCTCTAAGAAGAAGAGAACCACTGTAAAACAGTGCCTCCAAGTCTCAATCCAGCAAGACAGTCCAGAGGATTATCATGGTAGATGGTATGGAAAGCAGCAGCAAAACGGCCCAGCAGAACACAATCCCCTGTCCAGTTCCTTGCGTAGGTCATCCACTGACCCAAGCCATGTATAAGAAATGGAAAAATGGGGTAATCTCCAAAGAGGAATTCAAACAAATAGTGAGCACATGTAGGGGTAAAGTCAGAAAAGCTAAAGTGTGACATTGTCCCCATCTTCAAATCTTCAAAATGGGAAAAAAGAAGATCCCAACAATTATTGTCCAGTTAGTCCTACATCAATACCAGAAAAGATTTTGGAGCAGATCATTAAACAGAGAGCATGGCATAATCACAAAAAAAAGTCAACATGGGTTTCAGAGAAACAAGTCATGCCAGACAAATCTAATCTCTTTTTTTGATAAAATTACCAGCTTGATAGATGAAGGAAATGCTGTGGATATAGTATATCTTGATTTCTGTAAGGCTTTTGACAGGGTTCCCATGACATTCTTGCAAACAAGCTGGTAAAATGTGGGCTAGACAAGGCAAATGTTACATGGATTTGTAATTGGTTGACTGGCAAAACCCAAAGGGTGCTCAACAATGGCTCCTTTTCATCCTGGAGAGAAGTGACCAGTGGGGTCCCACAGGGCTCTGTCCTGGGCCCAGTGCTATTCAACATCTTTATCAATGACCTGGATGACAGAATTGGGGGCATACTCATCAAATTTGCAGATGACACCAAATTAGGAGGAGTAGCTAATACTCCAGAGGACAGGATCAAACTTCAAAATGACCTGAATAGATTAGAAATCTGGGCCAAAGCTAACAAAATGAAATTCAACATGGAGAAATGTAAGGTACTGCACTTAGGGCAGAAAAATGAAATGCACAGATACAGGATGGGTGACACCTGGCTGAATTAGACTACGTGTGATGATCTGGGAGTCCAAGTAGACCACAAGTTGAACATGAGTCAACAGTGTGATGTGGCAGCTAAAAAAGCCAATGTAATTTTAGGCTGCATCAATAAAAGTATTGTGTCTAGATCAAGAGAAGTAATAGTGCAACTGTATTCTGCTTTGATCAGGCCCCACCTGGAATATTGTGTCCAGTTCTGGGCACCACTATTCAAAAAGGATGTAGAGAAACTGGAGCATGTCCAAAGGAGGGTGACTAACATGGTGAAGGGTCTGGAAACCATGCCCTATGAGAAACGACTTAGGGAGCTGGGGATGTTTAGCTGGAGAAGAGAAGGTTAAGGCAGGGACGTTGCTAGGATTTTAGGAAGGGGGGGTCCAGACTAAGTGCCGCCATTATAATGGGGCTTGGGTGCGGTGGCGCAGCAGCACACACCATTCATTTTTCTAATGGAAGGGGGGGTCCGGACCCCAAGAACCCCCCCCCTTGGCTACATCCCTGGTTAAGGGGTGATATGATACCCCTGTTTAAATACTTGAAGGGATGTCATATTGAGGAGGGAGCAAGCTTGTTTTCTGCTGCTCCAGAAACTAGGACCCGGAGCAATTGATGCAAGATACAGGAAAGAGATTCCACATCAACAGCAGGAGGAACTTCCTGGCAGTAAGGACAGTTCGACAATGGAACATACTCCCTCAGAGTATAGTGGAGTCTTCTTCCTTAGAGGTTTTTAAACAGAGGCTGGATGGCCATCTGTCAGGGATGCTTTGACAGATTTCCTGCATGGCAGGTGGTTGGACTGGATGGCCCTTGTGGTCTCTTCTAACTCTATGATTCTATGATTCTATGTCTATCTCAAAACCAGGCCTGAAGCCATGTTCAAATGGATGTACATAATGCATTTTATCCAGGAACCCCTGGAGATTAGTGTGTGAAGTTAGAGAAGTATTTGGCGATGTCACTCCAGCCAGATGCAGAATGATTACATTGCCCACTGAGACTTCCAGAAGATCCTGATCGAGCTCAGATGTTATCAGTCTGTGTTTGGCAAGAAGGGCAAATCCAGAGAACATCTACACTAGAAATAGTGCTATTTGACACCACTTTAACTGTCATTGCTCCATCCTGCAGAATCCTGGGATTTGTGGTTTTGTGAGGCACCAACACTCTTTGGCAGAGAAGGCTAAAACCACAAATCCCTGGATTCCATAGGATATTACTACAGCACTTAAAGTTCTTCAAAACTGCATTATTTCTACAGTGTAGATGAACACTCAGATCCTACTACTTTCTACCAGCCATCAATGTTATGGGGGCACTGCAGCAGCTAAAAAATGACATGAGGGTTGAGAGGGAAGATGTAGTACAATACCACCTGTGGAACATTTATGTTATGTTGTGCATTACAGGGTTTTCCCCTAAACTGTTAAGTGTAGCATCATGTACCCATGAAGTCATTTTTGTCTCCTGTCAGGTCAGTTCTCATACATACAAGAGGAAACCACTAAGGGCATGCAAACCACTAAGTCTGGATCAAGCTCATTGATTGGGAACCCATCTTCAAACACTTGATGTTGGCTGTACATTACAGGAAGACTATTTGTGGCCTCATTGCTTGAGGACATACCACAAGTGCAAATGAAGTCTCAGAGGGCTAGGTCTCTTCAGTGCCGGAATACAGAATCAATACTTAATCAATGGTTCCAACTGGCTTCACTTGATAATCTGGTTTTCCAAGGGAGTATGTTGCCAGTAAAACAAATGCACAGTAATACCTCCCTGTATGTAACCACGGACAGAAAATCAGTCTTAATATTTTACTGATTTAGGCTGCAGTCCTATATCCACTTGCTTGGGACTAAAGTATGCCGAAAGTGATTAATCTTACTTTTTGCATAGACATATGCTCCTGATTGGGCTGTTAGCAATTGTTGCTGATTCATACCAGTTCTTAAAGTTGGTGTACCAAAATCAAAAACTCTGATGAGAGTATATTTATATTTGTCGCAAGGTCAAATAGCCCTGCAACCAGTTACTCACCTGACATGCACCTTCCAATGATTCCTACTTGCTGGTGTTGTTGCTCCTGTCATGGATGGACGAGTTCTTTATAACAGTATTCTTGTTTTTCTCTAAGTTCATTTTCAGCTTTTTGTGTCTAGGGATGCATCTGCACTGCAAAAATAATACATTTTCATAACACTTTAACTGCTGTGGCTCAATGCTATGGAATCCTGGGATCTGGAGTTTGTTATGGCATCAGATCTTTCTGAAGAAAAATAATAATAATAATAGGATTTATTTATATGCCGCCCAATCACTGGGAATCCGGGTGGCTTACAACAGAGGGGATAATAGACAGTTCCCTGCCCTCAAGCTTACAATCTAAAAGACACGACACAAAAGGAGAAGGGAATGGTGAGGGGGGATCAGGTCCAGCATTCTTCTCTCCCTCTGAGGCCTGGACCAAGGCAGATGTACCGGAGGGAGGGCTCTTCTTCTTCAAGCTTGCCCTGATGGAGCTGGGCCAGCCTTTTCTTTCCCTCACAGGCCGAAAGATGACAGTTAAGGAGGGAGGAGCCTCTTTCTTCAAGCTAGCCCTGATGGAGCTGGGCCAGCCTATTCTCTCCCTCACAGGCCAACAGATGACTGTTAAGGAGGGAAGGGCCTCTTTCTTCAGGCTAGCCCTAATGGAGCGGGGCCAGCCTATTCTCTCCCTCATAGGCCGAAAGATGACAGTTAAGCAGGGAGGAGCCTCTTTCTTCAGGCTAGCCCTGATGGAGCTGGGCCAGCCTATTCTCTCCCTTACAGGCCGAAGGATGACAGTTATGGGGGGAGGAGTCTCTTTCTTCAGGCTAGTCCTGATGGAGCTGGGCCAGCCTACTCTCTCCATCACAGGCCGAAAGATGACAGTTATGGAAGGAGGAGCCTCTTTTTTCAGGCTAGCCCTGATGGAGCTATATATCTCAGAAAACTACAAATCTCATAATTCCATAGCATTGGACCATGATGGTGTCAAATTGTGGTGTCAAACTGGTTAATGCAATGTCAAACTGCATTATTTTTGCAGTGCAGATACAGCTGAGAACAGCCTTTCCTAAACTGGTACCCTCCAAATGACTTTGATAAGAACTTCCACTTTTCCCAGGCAGCATGGCCAATGGCTATGGTCTCTGATCCCATATTCAAACGTGAATATTGTGGGAGACAGAAATTAACAATGGAAACCATTACAAGTTCCATATAACATCCCAGTATAGTTGTAATCCTTTACTATGAACAATAATTTTTAATTCGGTTTTTATTGGTGGCATTGTCAAACACCAATACACCAAACACTTAATGGCAATCTATTTGACCACACTGTCAGAATCATAAAACCCTTTTTTTACAAGCAAAGGAGAAAAATCGTACACTGTGCTAAATGTTTTTCAGTCTTTACAGTAGGAACACAGGTTCCTTGTACTAACCAATAAAATGTTTTCTTCTAAATTAAACCAGGTTTTGAAGCTTCAAGAGATATGGATAGAAAAGCAGGATGGCACTAAGAAGTTTTCTGCTGAAAGGCTAATCTGATGTGAACTGGATAAAACACTGAAGGTTCTTTTGGAGAGCTTTACTTAAACAGAATTTAATCACAGCCAATGTAATGTTACAATTAAAGCTGTCAGCTGTCTGAACAAAAGTTTTGCCCTTGGCAATGAGCACTTGAGGTCAAAAGGTGTTTTATTATGCTATCGTATTTTCTTTCTTTTTTAAAAGATAACAAACTAGGGTTAATATTCCACCATTTGGTTTAATTGACAAAAAGCATATCTTAATTAAACAAAAATGTTCTCCGCTATAGTGCTTTTAAAAGGGGGGACAGTCTGATGAATGAGCTATTCCCAAAGGGTACTCAAAAGTTCATTTAATTTTAAAATGATTGCAGACAAAAATAACTTAAAAGAGGAGCTGTACCATTTAATCAAAGCAGGTAGCTGCTAATTTAATGAAACAAAACAAATTGTTCAGATATGCAAAATGTAAAGTGCAGAGGAAAACTGCAGAACCATGAGAGGAACATTTTGAATATATTTCTGCCCCCTTCAGTGTCTGTTGGGAATAAATCTTATTAAGGATAAGGGCAGGACAGGAAGTTGTATAGTGAAGGGGATGGGTCCTGCCAAAAAATACCTCCAAACATGCACTGGAAAACTGTCAGTGCCTTCTCCACCAACTCTACACCCCATACAGATGTTGGTACAGTTTGGGGACACTTCATACAAAGTGATTATGGCACTATCTTCCATTTTAGCTGCTTTGGCTATATCCTCAGGAATCATGTAGTTTGGTGAGGCACAAGAGCTCTCCAGCTGAGAATTCTGAGTGCCTCTCCCTAAACTCCAGATCCCAGATCTTCATAGGATGTTCCTGTGGCAAACTGAATTATAGCACTATAATGATGTTTAAAGGCCTCAGACCTAGTTTTTAAGATAAACTCATCTTTACTTTACTCATTTACATGGGTATCTGGCAATTAGAACTGTGGTCTCTTGAAGACTTTGCCCAGTGTTCAAAGCACTACACCACACTGGCCCAAGTGAATTCTAAATGCCCCTTTGCAAACTGCAAATCCCAGGATTCCACAGGATGGAACCATGGCAGTTAAAGTGGAACCATTCTGTGGTATGAAAGTCTCCAAGTTAAAGCTTGGGTATGTGCTTTGGGAATGCATAATGCTTTTCTTAAAGGAGTGACTGTTGTGAGGCCTCTGAATGCTGCTTCACCTTGTGTTAAAATCTGAGTCAAGGAAAAATCCCCAGAACTGCCCTTTTGTGAGGTGCTCCTTAATTCTCAATTACTCTGATACTGTCTCTGACATGATGTTCCATGTCTGGAGAGTGATGTAGCAACTCTGGATATTCAACATGTTGGACAACACTACTGAATTTCAAACTAAAACCTGGAGCAGCCTCAGTGTCCCTCAGGCTTGAAAGCCACCACCCACCATTGGATGTCATGTTTGCGGAAAGGTTGGATGTGACTCTGTCAAAATTTGAGAAAACCCATTAGCCACAGCTAACCTAGGTTCCATTTATTTTAATGGACCTGTTTTATGTTCAAAAGGGATCTCAGTTGCATACAATAATGTTCCAGTATAACAAACGCAGGCAAATAAAGATGTGAAAGGAGGAAAAATAAATCACAGTCATAATTTTCTATAAAAGCTGTCCAAATATAAGTCCATTTGTAATTTTTTTCTGTACATCCTTCTTTTAAATCTTGCAAACAGTGTTATATCTTCTATCCATTGGATCATAGATGGAGAAATATGATCTTTCTAGTGAGGAAGTATTAATCTTTTTTGCAGTCAAAAGGCTGCCAAAAATCCACTTCTATTGGCCATTTGTTAATTTTCAAGAAACAGGTAAAGAATTCAAAAGTACATGAACATCCATGAATATCAAGGAACTTTCCAAAACCAAATTTCCTTGTATGATTACTATCTCACAAAATGTAGACTGCATCCACACTAAATAAATAATCCAGTTTGACACCACTTTAACTGTCATGACTCAGTGCTATGGAATTCAGGGAACTGTAGTTTGTTGTGGCACCAGAGCTCTCTGACAGAGAAGGCTAAATATCTGACAAGACTACATTTCTTAGAATTCCATAGCACTGAGCCATGGCAGTTAAAATAGTGTCAAACTGGATTATTTCTGTAGTGCAGGTGCAGCCTTAGCTACCATGAGAGAATATCAAAACTTTTGCATTAAGGAAGCATTAGAAGTATTAAATTTGCTGATTTAGAAAATCCTTGCTTGAATAGATGTTGTGGAAACCAATAAACTCAAAAGAGCAATTTCTACTGTTTAAAATGTAGTTGGAGATCTGCAGCCATACTACTTATCGATGTTAAAACCAAGGGCCATTTATTAGTCAGAATTGTATATTGCAGTTCTCTATCCCATTCTTGTTGTAAATCGCACATGCCATATTTATTTATAGATAACAGATAATAAAATATATAGACTTATTTATTGAGGTAGTTTAAGTAAAATTGAAAAAGGCAAAAATTCATCAACACCAAGTGTCTGATTTATGGTAACAATCTCATTATCAGCCCACACATTCCATAAAAGTGGTTCCTTACCAATTTTCAAATCTGGTTCCTCCATCTAGTCAAGTTGGCATGAGTGTATGGATCAAACTGCAGTTGACAAGACAATATTTGTCACACAGTTCTAACTGCTGAAATTGTTGGCAAGGCACTGCCCTTTTTAATAAAATGAGAACCAAGCACTCTCCATTAGAACAGAGGTGCCAGAAATGAAAATTCCAAGACTGACCATGGTAGATTACTCACTTTGTGGATACATCCAAAAATTAATAAATGATATGCCTGATGATATGTAAGAAGATCTGGAAGGTCTGATCCCATCCCCCTTTGACTAGCATTTACATCATTTTAACTGAAATTCTAGGAAGAGATGAGCCCCTCCAAAATCTCCTGAACAATGCATTTAGTTTTTGGAAATACTTGCAAGGTATAAGTAGAGGAATTCCACAAATAATATAAACAATTCTAGGTATAACATTCATTTTAATCATGTTTATATTACCCTACAGATTCATCTTTAAGCCTGGCTATCTTTCTAAATCTTGTGCAATATCTTTTATCAGCTAACTTATATTAAGATTAATCATCTAAGATAAGTCCCAAGGGATCATTATACCCAAATAAGAAATAGAATTTGACCACTATTGAAACTGCCATGCTTTAAATACACTAGAGTTTGTCTAGCAGTATTTCTGACTTGGACCATTTAACTGAATGCCCAGATATTTTACCAAAATTATTAATCAAATTAATCAAAACAGGGATTGACTCCTGGGGCTTTGAAATGAACAACAATAGATCATCTAAGGAAAAAAAATAAACTCTAAACAGACATGAACAAATCCATGTTCCAAGCACAAATTGAATATTAAAGGAGACAATGGACATCCTTGCCTTGTATCCCATTTCATTGTAAAAGAGAATGAGGTGAAAAAAGCACTGGTTATAACCCATGCTCTTGATGAGGAATATAACAATTTTATTCATTTCAAAAATATTTCAGGAAGACCCAGTACTGAGAGATTAAAGTACTGAGAAATTAAAGGCTTCTCTAGATGATCTCAGAGCCAGGGCTGGCTCATACAGGGATATATGGTTTCCCAAATAGCCTGGACCGGAGTCTTTAGCACTTTATAGGTCACAACCAGCACTTTGAATTGTGCCTAGAAACAAACTGGCAGCCAGTGGAACTGTTTCAACAGGGGCATTGTGTGGTTTCTGTAATCTGACCCTGTTAACAAACTGACTGCAGCTCTTTAGACCAGCTGAAGTTTCCAAACACTCTTCAAAGGCAGCCTCAAGTAGAGTGGGTTACAGTAATCCAAACAGGATGTAACCAAGGCTTGTACCCTGTAGCCAGATCTAGCATTTCAAGGAATGGGCAGAGTTGGCACACAAGCTTTAGATGTGCAAAAGCATTCCTGGTCACTGTGGAAACCTAGGCTTCCAGGTGCACAGCTGAATCCAGGAGTACACCTGAACCTGCATCTTGAGGGGGAGCGTAACCCCATCCAACACAGGCTGAATCCTTATTCCTTGATCTGCTTTCCAACTGACCAAGAGCACCTCTGTCTTGTCTGGATTAAGTTTCAGTATGTTTGCCCTCATCCTGTCCATTACTGATCACAGACATTGGTTCAGGATCAGGACAGCCACCTTAGATTGCGGTTGAAAGGAGTAGTAGAATTGGGTGTCATCGGCATATTGATGGCAGTGCACCCAAAAAATCCAGATGATCTCTCCCAGAGGTTTAATTTATGTGCTGAATACATAGGGATATCTAAAAATGCAGAATTCCATGGTCTAGTTTCAGTTTAGATCCTTATTCTGCCAAAAGAACTGAATGGCTCTAAATGTTTTTTTAAATCACTCCCTTTTGTGACAAATGAGCTTTTTAAAAGAAGCAAATATCACTGTATCTTATTGTATGCAACAATTCATAAGCTTCTCATGTTACTGTTCTAATCTTTCATTCTTTCTGTTTCTATGGAGCAGGTAAATCCACATTCAGGTAGGAAAAATCTAAATCTATTTATTCCGTGGATGACTATTTATAGTGACCCCCTTTTTTGATAGGTCTTTCATTTTCATGATATTTTGAAATGACTGATTAATACCAGATTCACAAAATATTTAATTACTAAGCTCAAATTCACTTAAACCTTCTTGGCACACAAACCTGTTTAGAACAATAATAAACGAGTGGGGAGTCAACATTTTTGCCCTCATAAATCAAAATATAGCACTACAGTTGTTACTTGGTACAGATCAATACACTGCCTTTTAAAAGTTACAGGTACTAGCGGCTTGATGAAATGAAGCTGCCAGATCACAATTTTTTAAAAATGTTATAGGAATTATATTTTTTACCTGAAAATCTGCTAAATGTAAATAAGTTAACTGTAAGTTAACTGCAAAGTTAAGGTGCTGTTGTATGTTTTGTTTCTGGATATCGTATACAATTTTACCAACATCGTCCGGTGTATGCTGTGGGATGTCTAAAGTGAATTTCATTCTTAATACATGACACTTTTGAAAGATTATAAAGAGTCTATAGTCCTGCAGCATCATAAATATGAAGACATTTATTGTGGAATAAACCTCCATAGACAGGAGCCCATTTCATCAGATGTTCTGTAACATTGCTAGTCAAAATAAGGTTGCACAGACTGGTGTCAGTCCCTCAGCCATTGGCTGCTGATACATGGCAAGTTTCCTGAAAAGAAAAACAAATCAATTTTGGTCACAAACATGGGGAAAAAATGGTTGTCTCCCACATCAGATAGCTTGAGATGCACTGCTCTAGAGTAATAGTCTATGAAATCTGGTCCTATGGTAAAATTATTAGTTCTCAAGGCATTACAAGACTCCATTGCCTGGAATCCTGTTCATTAGTCCCAGTTAGTCCCATTGGATCAACTGCTGTCTGGTGAGTCAATATATTTAAACTTCATTGACTGAATGGTTCTACTCTAGTCAGGACTTACAATATGATACAAGCAAAATGCCAGCAAATTGTATCAACTACAATTTTTTTTTATTTGTACTGCAGTTCTAAACATTGTTACTGGGGAATAAATAAAACCCTCTGAATACAGTGAGGCTAACGTCTGCATACAGTGCAAAGGCAGGCTTATAGCTGAACATCAAGAAAACAAAAATTATGACCACAGAAGATCCACATAATTTTAGACAATGAAGCAATTGAAAAATAGTTCAATATTTTCCATACTTGGGCTCAGTCATTAATCAGAGTGGAAATTGCAGACAAAAAAATCAGAAGACTAGGACCTGGAAGGGAAGCTATGAAGGAATAGACAAGATCCTGAAGTGAAAGATATATCATTAAATACTAAAGATGGGATTGTCCATGCCATTGTATTTCTCATTTCTATGGATGGTTGTGAAAGCTGGACAATGAAGAAAGGGGAAAAAAATCAACTCAGTTGAGTTGTGGCGCTGGAGAAGAGTTCTGAGAAACCATGGACCACTAAAGCTGCTTCGAGTCACTTTGGAGGTATGCTGTTTAAATGATACATGCGTCCTAAGAGTCCAGAAGCCCCACCAAAGCCACGCTCCAGACCTAAGTACTGGAGTGCAGCTTTGGTGTGGCTTCCAGACTCTTAGGACACATGCATCATTGAAACACCATACCTCCAAAGTGACCTAAAGCAGCTTTATTTTGGTCTATTTCTAAAATTTCTGGCTTACCCTGTCTAATGGTAAGTCTAGTACAGTTTGAAAAGGCCAGAAAGCATCTGAAACTGCCTTATAATGAGTCAGACATTGGTCTGTTTAGTTCAATATTATCCACTCTGGTTGATAGCAATGTTACAATGCAGATATGGGCAATTTTGGAAAGTCTGGGAGCCAGTTAGGAGCCTACATCTACTTTTATTTTTTTAAAAAACCAAACTTTATGTATTAATTCTTCAGTTTTTAAAAAACAAAACTGATCAGGAAAGCAGGGTGTACATAAATCACAGTATTTGCCTCTCAGAATTTAAGTCAACCTAATGGACAAGTTACATGTGATTAGGAGTTTCTAATCTGTATGTGTATTTCTACATAGCAACTAGATTTATAATCCTGCCACAGTGTGGACAAGGATTAGATAGACTAGATAGAAAAGCTGTGTCTATGCGCTCCCACCCCCATCGCGCCAGCTGTTGTTTAGATTTTTAAAAAGATCAAAAAGAAAGAAAATGTTTTAATTTAAAGATCAAAACTGAATCAAGGAAAATCCTGTCTGTCATATTTATAGGTTGCTTGCTTTGATTTTATTGTTGATAAGAGGGTTATCCTAAGATCTTGGGAGAGCTCTTCATTTCTGAAGTAGCACTGCCTTAATGAAGATGAAGCCAGCTATTCAATGAGGAAAATAACAGGAGAGTGTGCATGATGAAATCTGGTGTTTTTATGATAGCTCAGTGCAAGAGCAATGTGAACAGTTACATTCCCCAAACTGTTATTTCCTCCAGTGCTAGACCACTGACATGTGTACATATGGGTGCTTTTCCAGCATATTATGTTTGTTTTATTTGGTGCTCCTGGGGAATGTGCAGAATTTGTTCCTACATTATGTTTCTCTTTTCTTAAATCAATTCCTGCTATGGTTTATGGTTTTTAAAGGCAACAGTGGTTTGTAAAGGAACTCACATTTTAGGTGGAGCAGTTAGTTATGCCTTTTAAAACAAAA
>NC_056523.1:42982707-42985908 GCF_019175285.1 Sceloporus undulatus | reverse complement strand
ATTCTGGACTTTGGGGCACCATATAAACAATCCTAGCCATAAATAAAGAGGTATATATTGCTAAAATACTCGGCTTTGGTCCAGAGTTAGTCTGCCAGCGGCCCCCATTAAGGAAGTAGGGAAATGAGGCAAGTCTCCAACCTTCATCCAGCTGATAAAGTGACTGCATTTTGGCAGTTTTTTTTTCCTTTTCCATATCTGCACATCTCTTTACTACTACTCCTTTTTTTCCTCCAGTGGACTATGACTGTCAGTTCATCCCACCTAGTGCCCTGATCTCAAATTATTATTTTTTATTATGCCCATGGCCAGCTGGGTGCCGTTCCTCATTCAGCAAATTTTAACACAAATGGCAGCAATACTGGCATGTGGGGGTGAAGGGAAAAAACACTAATGCAATGGTATAAAATCACCAGTGGGACATGATATTAAACAGGGTATACAAAAAGGTACAATTTACATTCCAGATTTCGCTACCAGACAGAAGCAAAAGAGGGATAGGTACTGCAGGATCAAGGGAAAGGCTGTTAGCATACCCTACACTTGCTGAATATGGGGTTTTATATTTTCACAGTTGATATCTAGCATTAGGAATGTTTTTAAGAGGTCACAATGACCTTTGGAATATTAGGAATTTTCACATGTGAAAGGCACGCTGCCCAAGACATGTGGATGACCTAGGTCCAAAACACACTGCAGAAATAATCCAGTTTGAGACTACTAACTGCCATGGCTCAATGCTAGGGAATTCTGGGAACTGTAGTTTTGAGATACATTTAGCCTTCTCTGGTGCTACAATAAACTACACTTCCCAGGAGTTCTTAGCTCAAGTTCATAGTCAAGGCAGTTAAAGCTGTCTGAAACTGGATTGTTTCTGCAGTGTGTTTTGGACCCCAGATAGCAATAAATAAAAGTTGAATGGATTTGTTGATTATTCCATCCTCTGTAAAGCAGTTAAAGATGATATTTCCTTCTCACCCTGGACTGTGTCCCTGTTTAGCCCTTCCTCTCCAACTATCCAGAGGTTCGTTCAAATCCAATAAATGTTTTGTCACTTCCAAATTAAAATCATCAGTCATTCTGGAATCCTATAGTCCATTCCCCGGAAGACCATCAGGGCTTTGTTAAACTGTAGGATAGCACAAACTATCCCTCAAGGCTATAAAATGAGATACAAATATTAGCCCCAGGTTCAGCCTCTTTGCATGCAGTTTGTGCTCACAGTGAATACAAGGTCTCTCTCACTCATTCTCACTCTGTGAGACCTAGAGGCAGCGTTGGGAAGTGAAGGGTGAGGGGCAGAATAGTCCTGTAGAAGAATTACAGAAAGCTCAGGGTGGGGGAGTACAAGTGATGCAAAGGTTGGGAAAATGAGCCAGGGGAGACCATGAAGAGACCTTGAGTGAACCAGGGATTAGGTTAATTGGACCAGGGATGGGTCACAGATTCCACCCAAGAGTGGACAAGAACTTTCACTTTTCATTTAAAGTATAGCTCTTATTCTTCTAGCTTTTTTCTTTGCCAACCACTCTCATAAATTTGAGATTAGGAAGGAATCAAGATCTTATACCCAGGAGGGCTGTTTTTACATTGAAAATGACTTACAGAGCAATCATATGCATATTATAACTCCCCTTCCTTTCCAATGAGGCCTTGCTTCTTGCTGTCAGTTAAGTATGCATTCAGTAGCAGCCCGTCCCATGAACCGAATTCATCTTGATTTTCCAACAGTAAAATGAATGGAAACTGCTTCAGGGCAGGTATGGGCAAATCTATCAATTGGACCCCCCCCCCCCATCAGATTTTGGTGAATTCCAGTCAAAAACAAACTGAAACGAAATTCTCACCCGTCCCAATCAAGTTCAACGTGTGAAAATATGGTATGGCCATGTTTCCTTTCTGTCATCTTTTATTTCTTACCTCCAGTTCTAACATTATTGAATTCATCTCATCCATCTTTCCATTCACTGTATTGCAAGGATTTTGCATTGGGTGCTGTTTCATTTTATTTCCCAATTTGACTAGCAGCCTGTGGATGCATTGTCCCATTTCTCTATGTTGTGGGAGAAAAACAAGAGATAGCTGATTTTTGCTAGAGTTTGTGTGTTCTTGTTGTTGTTGTTTTACCTCAGCACTGCAGCAGATGCCTTCATACTGCATGATGACTTTGCTCCCTTGGGTGGCCTTTCTGTTTATTTAGCCTTCCCTTTAGTTGACTGGCAAATAAGGGAAACAAGTTAGTTGAGGATGGCTGATTCCATCCATTCACAGAAGAATACTCTTAAGTCTGCCATGGTGAATGAGGCCTTAGGGCAGCCCTCTGGGCTTTTCCAAAGTGGAACATAACAGACTTGTTAGGAAATGCCAAGGAGAAAATTTGAAAAGAAATCCAGAGATGGAAGTAAAGCTGTGCTCAAGCATAGACATTAAGTTCTCTTTCAGTGTGTGTGTGTTTGGGGGGTGGTTGTCAGTTTGTACAGATGCATACTCAGCACACAATGAAGATTTTCTGTGTATGGGTGCTTCAGTTATATATTGAGCCTTCTGTCTAACAGCTCATTCATGCAGTATGAGGAGAAAGTACAACAAATTTGCAAACGGGGTCTTTGACTTTTTTTCATAACTGTATTAACATATCCAAACTTTTAAAAATGAAATTTATGACATTTATTAGACACTTTGTGAATTTGCAATTGTAAGCCGGCATGTACCTATCTACCTACCCACTTACCTACCTACTTTTAATTATTGTAAGGGACGTAAATAAATTAACAGTGATATGGCTGGTTGAACCCCATAGGTTTAAGGAACATCTGAATGGTCCCCCTCAGGTTTTTGAAGTGGAAGCTTCACATCAGAAGTTAGAATCAGATGGTCCAAGATCCTATTGACTCCACCAGTGGTATAAAAATGCTAAAAGGTATGGGTAAAGTAAAAAAGAAAACACTGCTTGGAAAAGGAAGGAAAAGTAATCAGCAATAGCAGTGAGAAGAGAATTCTCTTTGCCCTGTATTCCTGATTTCTCAAATGGCTGACTTCCAAAGGAACCATCAAACAAAAATATCATAAGAGGGATGGGTTGGACAAGCACACTTCATGTGATAAAAATGATTATCCAACTGATTATCCATACTGGACATTCTATTATTTAGGGACACAAAGGGTTAATGATGTTTTGGGTTTATAGGTACATTATTACAT
>NC_056523.1:42969497-42982697 GCF_019175285.1 Sceloporus undulatus | reverse complement strand
TTATTATTATTATTATTATTATTATTATTATTATTATTATTATTATTATTTATTGGGGGGTCAACATTGGAAGAAGTCACAGGTTGTGAGAGACAACTGCACAATGAGATGGCCAGTTAGAAGAAGCTTTCAGATGCTTCGAGGGGAGGTTTTAAAAGCCTCAGGTGACCATGATACAAAAGCCTCTCAGAGTTAACAAAGAAGAGCAAAAGGATGCTTTGGGGACTGGGGAACCTCTTTGTCCCACCTCAGGAGAGCTTCAGATTCTTACAGGCTGTACAGACCAGCCTTTAAGGCTTGCCTGAGGGCAGAGTTGGGGCATGGTGTCCACACGATGCACACCCCAACTCTGCCCCCAGGCCGGCATGATGCTGCGTGCCACACCACATGGCAAGCAGCATCGCGGCACTCCTCTGGCACTGTATCTACATGACACAGCACCAAAGGATTGCTGAAAAGCTGTGCCGCCACTTTTTGTGGTTCCTTTTTGTGCCACGGAAAGGTGAGATCGGGGCCAGTGCATGTGGTTGCTGTGGTCCCAATCTGGTGCTAAAAGGGGTTGCTGCAGGTCACCCCTTAGGGGCGGTCTGTGCAGACCCTTAGTTACTCCCATGAAAAACCAGAACTCCAGATCCCATCTGGTTGTGAGTGGCTATTTAGCAAGTTTGCATGAGGGCTTATGGTTATTGTGGTAACTTTGGTTGAAATGATCTATTCTATTCTATAACTTGTAACTTTCTCTAAATGTACTTGAAGAAAAGTTTCCCTTCATGAAGAGAGACATCCTTTTGCTAATTTGGATTTTTTGCTCAAAGCCTTCCTTTAAAAATATTTCTTCTCTTCCACATTCTTATCTTGTGCCTTTTGCTCACTCACAATTTCTTTACCTGGACAGTGAGTGAATAAGTCTTTGCAGAGTCAAAGACTGAAAGTATAAGTGGAATCTCAGCAAAATCCCCTTGTGTTGCTATGCAGGGGAACTCAAATCAGTGGGTGGTGGCAGCTAACATAGATAGCCTCTGGAGGTCCCATCCCACTCAAGCAGAAGCAGGAGAAGATTCTGAGACCATCACACCAACCCAAGCCTTCCATACTGCATTGGGTCTGTGAAACCCCTGAGAGCCAGACATTTCAGAAACAGCCAGCAAGAGTCAGAAGACATCTCCTCCCACTGCCGCTGGCACATCTTCTTTGTTCAAAGAAATGAAAACACAAGTGTAACAAACTGTTACACTAGTCACATACTTCAGCTGAATCCTGGTCTTACATTCTGGTGTGGCAATAAGATATATTATGAATTTGACAAATCATTTGTGAGCAAAAGCAGAATAAAGGTGGAGAAATATATATAAGCAAATTACTTCATTTGTTAGCATTTAGACAATGAAATTAGTCTAATAGTACTTGATTTGTTTTCAAGAGATCATATTAAATCAAATGTGTATTGCATGGTCTTTTTTCATTCAGTCATTTAGCATAACTTCTTCCACTGAAGAGAGAAGAGGACTCTTATGAATGAATGCATTTACACTAAGCACAGCATTCTACCCATTTGTAATTGGCAAAAATGTCTTTGAACAAATGTATTTTAATTTGGGAAATCAGCATTTGACAATATGTGAAATTATATTATCCTAACAAAGCAATATTTGACAGAAAAACATTTGCACTATTTCATTCAGCTTTGTATTATGTGTGGGCTGCAATTTTGCATCCATGTACCTTGGTGTAAGTAAATTCCACTGAGTTCTGTGAAACTTATCATATATACTAATGTATAGGTCAACCTCATATATAAGTTAAGGACAAGGTTTGAGGCCAAAATTATGGATTTTGATATCACCCATTGGAAAACCTAGGGGCTCAGCACAGGGCTCTTCAAATCAATTCCACTGAGGTGAACGCACCAGTGCCACCTCAGGGAGCCAGTCACCGTCATATCCCCATCTTGGCATTAGAAAAGGCCTTTCACCCCTCTACTCAGAGAAGAAGTGTTTCCTTTTTTTGATCAAAGTTAAGATACAGTGTTAACTCTTATCAGAAAAGGAACCATTGCCATCCCATGTATAAAAGAAGCATGACCCCCTCTACTCTCTCAATGCTCATTTGAGAAGCACCATAGAGCTGCCACCATTTTTTTATCCATGCACTCAGCAAAGGTCAGACGTGTCAGAGGCATGGCAGAGAGAGTAGAGGTGGGTTGTGCTTCTTTTAGGTTATCCGAGGATGGACTAAATTCTTGCCTTTTGCCACTCTACTCAGATAAGAGGATGGTTCCTTTTTTGATCAGAGTTGAGGTGCAGTTTTTACATTGACCCATGCATAAGCTGATTCTGGTTTTTTGGACTGATTTTTTGACTAAAATTTCCTAACTTATACACAAGCATATATGGTATTTCTAACTAGACCTGTATTGTTAGGGATGCACTGTGTGGCTTTTGCTTTTTTCCCCCCCTTTGGAGAAATTTATGAAGTCATTAATAAACAATCTTTAAAAAACCCCAACAAAAATAACATTACACATCATTAGAGAGAATGTAAAATTGTCATTAAATATCACAATTCATTGCCATCCTTTTCCATCTCGGCCCCAAGATTATGGAATAATCTTCCAGATGAGCTCCGCTCCACCACATCTTTAGATACTTTTAAGAAGAACCTTAAGACCTTCTTCTTTTCTCAAGCCTTCCTCCCATGAGATGTTACTTCATGTTTCACCCCCTCGGTTTGACGACCTTGTGATGTTTACGGATTTCCCCACTCAGCTGAACCTGTTGCTTTTATTGTTATTGTGACTGTTTTTAGATACTGTTTTAATTGTTTTTATCTTTATGTTTTTTTACTTAAACTTGTACGCCGCTTTGATCACAAATTGGAAAAGCGGGATATAAATAAACTATTTATTATTATTATTATTTCATATTCAATCTGTGTCTTTTACTGTAACTCATATATCAGGATAAGATATCATTTCATAGATTGGCCTGTCACCATGGAGGGATGGAAGTCTTCTGAATTATTGTTAAAATATTCAGTAAGTGGAAACCATATGCTATAAAAAGTATTTGTTGACAGCGTTTTGTTACTGTCAACAAATACAATGTCCTCCTTGTATTGTGGTTGTTTCTATGCAAGGGCCAGGCTTTCATTCATACAACTCATAAAGCTTTACATACTCAGCTTCTTCTGTGCAAATGCCATTGACTTATGCAGGCATTGCATTAGTTTGCAGAACCCTGTCACACAGGCCCCATTCATGTAAATGGGGTTTATAGAAAAGAAATTAAAGGTGCACCAAGTCCATTATTTGTATTAGGATTTCCATTGAAATATACAGGGATGTCTCAAAATGAATTACTGGCTCTGCCTTGTTTTTACTGTATTACCCAGTAGAATAATTTTGAAATTGCTTTCTTCTTTGTGCTGTATAAGCAGTGTTTATTTTACAATTCATTTTCACTGAAAAACCTCAAGAAAATTGAGAACATGTTCTCGTCCTAGTTGAATCTCATTGTGGAATGTACTTAGGCAGCAGGGTGAGGTGATGGGGGGGGGGGAGAAGGGGATCAATATTTAATGCAGACATTCTGAAATTGGTTCCTACAGTGCTCCAATGACATCATCAGCTAATGTAACCAAGGCTATGTCCACATGGGCCAAATAACAAATCCTCCCCACGTCGTCATTATGATCCATCTGGAGGACCCAAGGCTCAGTCTCTGATTCTGGTGCAAACTGTCTGGATGATGTACGGCCAGTTCAGCCCCCAAACCTATACCTATACTATACTATACTTAACGTGGATTTTAAAAGTCACAATTTGCTCTTAATCTTTCCAGAAGATCCAGGGCCTGTGGAGCAATGTTGAGCAGCTGTTTACAGTGTGCCCCGCTGTGCCACCTGCTGAAGCTAGTCATTTTCTCTGATGTCAGAACAAGGCATCCAATCATGTGTTTGACAGTGGGCATCTCAGTTTTGGCCTGAGAGGGAGCAATTCATGAAACCACCACTCTGTGTAGATGATAGGGCAACTTTGGGGCCAAAATACTTCAGGCTTTTCCTACAGTATTCTGGCCCATGCAAACATGGCCCAAGACTGAAATGCTCTTTAGAACATAACTGTTCTTTTCCTCAAACGACAGAGGCACCAAGAATAGAGGCAGCAAGAAGCAGGCCGATGGCATGTTGGCTGGAGAGTTCTGGGAGTTGTGCCTGGAGAAGAGAAGGTTAAGAGATGATACGATAGCCCTTTTTTAATATTGAAAGACTGTCGTATTAAGGATGGAGCAAGCTTGTTTGCTGCTGGTCCAGAGAATAAGACCCGGAGCAATGGATTAACACTAGAGGAAAAGCGATTCCAACTCAACATTAGGAAGAACTTCCTGACATGAGAGCTGTTCTAGAGTGCAACACATTCCCTCAGAGAGTGGTGGACTCTCATTCTTTAAACAGAGGCTGGATGGACATCTGTCAGGGATACTTTGATTCTGCATTCCTGCATAGAAGAGAGTTGGACTGGATGGCCCTTGTGGTATCTTCAAACTCTATGATTCTGTGATTCTAAAGTAACTTTTGTAAAATCAACCCAAAATGGAGAACCTCTCTTAAACTCTAGAATGAAGATGAAGAACCATCAGCCTTCAGGCTGAATTCGTACCCAGACTTTGCCCTTTCTCCCTCTTTTCCTGTTCTCAGGGCAAGGAGAGAAATCTTAGGGTGAAAGCATATCTTGAAAATAAAGGGCATATAATTTTGCAAATCAGCCAGCTGAATGTGGCTTCTATCCAGGTTTTAGGTGGGATGCAGTCGGGCAACGGTATCGGTGGCATTTTCCCTGCGACAATACCCAACTGTATCGCATAATAGACGTGAAAATGGATGGGGTAAGTTGGGGTTTTTTTAAGTATGTGATAAGCTCTAAAGGTATCCCTAAGATTTCATGGTGCCAGGTAACAAAGCATTGGGTGGAAGGGAGTGGTGGTGACCCAGATGGTCCCACAATCTGGCCCCTGGAGCTAGAAATTTCTCTTCTCTGCTCTAAAATGCTGCATGTTGACATTTCAGTTATTGACAACCAGGGAAAATGCATTTCTTGCACAGGCCAGGAAGTTATTAATGAACCTATCCTCTAAAGCCCTGATTCTAAACCTTGCTGGCATATCTAAACTTAATGAATTAGTATTAATTCATTTTTTTTGTATGGGAAAAGACGTAAGCAGTTATTACATGCAAGCCATTGCTAAATTAACCTACTTATTCTGAATTCTCACCAAGTAGTCAATGAATATTTAATAGATTTTGTTATTGTTCTATACTTCTTTATTTTGCATTTCTGATGGCAGCTTATGTAGCACTCACTGAAAATCTAACTTTTTATCTATGCATTGTCCATTGAAACAAAAAGCAAGCTCATGTCAGTCTGTCTCATGGTTCTATATCTGAATACCCACAGTGAGATTCCATGTTCCAAATTTCCATTTTAATGAAAAGCATGCAAATGAAAAGAGATGGCTGTTCTGTGACAAATATGCCTACATCACTTTTGCAGGAAGAATCAGGTTAATGTTCAGGCCAATATGTGGTAAAAGGTAAAGGTAGTCTCTTGACATGAATGTCTAGTCATAACTGACTGTAGGAGGTGGTGCTCATGTCTGTTTCTAAGCTAAAGAGTCAGCATTGTCCGAAAACTGCTCTGGTGGTCATGTGGCCAGCGTGACTGCACCAAATTTGTTAACTTCCCACCAAAGTGGTACCTGTTTATCTAATTGCATATGCATGATTTTGAATTACTGGGTTGGCAGAAGCTAGGACTAGTGATGGGAGCTCACCCCATCATGCAGCACTCAGGCCTCAAACTGCTAACCTGCCAATCTTCCATTCAACAGAGTCAGTGTCTTAACCACCTGAGCCACTGCATCCCTCATTCCTCAGTATGTGGTATGGCCTTCCTTATGGCTTATATATCTATATCTATGGAATACATCTGGCTGGCATGCTGTTGCTGACATACTCTTCTACAGTGCACCCATGTTATATGCGGGCATGTTTTAAGCAGCTTCCAGCCACACCGGAAGGAAGGGGGCTGCGTGCTGGAAGAAAACAATGGTGCACTCTCCCATGGTGTGTGCTCCACGTGCCACCGCCATGCCACCATGAGCATGGGCCCCATTCATTTTTTCCCTTAGAGGGGGGGGGGGGGGGTCCGGAACGGATCCCTGCGTAAGGGAAGGGACGACTACAAGTCCAGTTTAAGCCTGCATAACGCTAAATGTTGTAATTGTCTTCCCCTCTCATGCAGTGACTAAAATCTGCCCTCCCAAACTAGTTTTTACATGTTGCACCCCAACACAGCCATTCTGGGAGAAAATCAGGAAAAAATAAAATAAAATCTGGGCAGTGGAGGTGGAAAGCAATGGAGAGGGGTCTAGCCTTGTGCCACTGCTCCACAGCTGTTCCCCCTCCACTGGCCAGTTTATTTCATTTGTCCTGTGGGTTCAGGGCACCACTTTGCATCCTGCCAAAGGCATGGAGCTGGACACCTCAGAGTAACTTCTCCTCCTCCACAGAGCAGTAAAAGGCCTCTGTGTGTGTGTGTGCGTGAGTGCATGCACCTTCAAGTCACCTGTCAATTTTTGGTGATTCCATGAATTTCCGTAAGGTTTTTCTTAGGCAAGGAATTCTCAGAGGCAATTTTGCCAGTTCCTTCTAAAATATATCCTACCACACCTGGTTAGCAGTCTTCCATTCAAATTCTAACCAGTGTGAACCCTGCTTAGCTGTCAAGATCAGATGGGATCTGGTGCCTTTAGGATTATTAGGCCATTGGGGACATGCATAGCATTAAAAGTAGATTTCTGAGTGGGTAAGAGAAGAGATAGGTTGAAGTTCCATCTAAGCTGCACTTTATATCCTGTCTCCTAATGCAAGAAATTGGCAATCTATATCTTTATCACTTTGAAATGGAATTGGAGAACAGAGAGAGGGGGGTGGGAGGGAAGAAGACAGACACACTATGGTATTTGTATGTGCACTGCAAATCATTGGGTGACAATGCAAAGATTTTAAAAAAGAAATTGTATATGTGTTTGTGTATGGGTGTTTATTGCATTTCTTTTCATTTCCCTCCCACTGCTACTCTATTTCATCTTGCTAAATTAGTGCTAATCCTGCAGAGAGAAAGCAAATGTTTAAAATATTGAAATGAAGTGTTGGAAGAAAAACAGAAAAAGAATGTGAGGATTACAATCTGGAAAGTGCAACAAATTCTAGAGGGAGGTGAGTGGACTGGATGTATAGAATCATTGAATCATAGAGTTGGAAGAGGCCACAAAGGCCATCCAGTCCAACTCCCTGCCATGCAGGAACTCTCAATCAAGGCATACCTGACAGATGGCTATCCAGCCTTTGCTTAAAGACCTCCAAGGAGGGAGACTCCACTATATTCTGAGGGAGTGTGTTCCACTGTCCAACAGCCCTTATTGTTAGGAAGTTCCACCTAATGTTGAGGTGGAATCTCTTTTGCTGTAGCTTGCATCCATTGTTCCGGGTCCTGTGATCCGGAGTAGCAGAAAACAAGCTTGCTCCCTCCCCAATATGACATCCCTTCAAATATTTAAACAGGGCTATCATATCACCTCTTAACCTTCTCTTCTCCAGGCTAAACATCCCCAGCCCCCTAAGTCTTTCCTCGTAGGGCATGGCTCCCAGACCCTTCACCATTTTAGTCACCCTCCTTTGGACATGCTCCAGTTTCTCAACATCCTTTTTAAATTGTGATGTCTAGAACTGGACACAGTCTTCCAAGTGGGGCCTGACCACAGCAAAATAAAGTGTCACTATTACTTCTCTTGATCTGGACACTATACTTTTATTGGTGCAACCTAAAATTGCATTGGCCTTTTAGCTGCCGCATCGCACTGTTGACTCATGTTCATCAACATCAAATAACAAAAACTATGTCACAAGAGGCCAGCAAAGGGATCAAAATTATTTTTTCCCATTTACCAGACTAGATATCAACTAGGAAATAGCTTTTTTTAAAGTAGCATTTTTTGAGGAACAAAACAAGTCAATGACAGTAAGAAGCCCATTCTGCAATTAGCAGAATGTCACTTGATTAATGAGGAACATTAAAAAACAAAACAAAAATAATGACCTTGTAAGATCTACATGAATTCACCCTAGACAACAAAACAATTGAAATAGTTAAAAGAGTTCCTATATCTTGTTCAAATATTGATCAGAATGGAGACTGCAGTCAAAAAATCAGAAGAAGACAAGGAGAGCAGGGCAGCTAAGAGAGAAATACACAGAATCATAATGTGTAAAGACATAACTCTGAACACTAAAGTGAGGATAGTCTAAAACACTGTATTTGTCAGCGCAACTGCTGGGGTCCAACAACCACTGTCAGCAACTCAAACGAGTCCTGGGGTTAAATCAGACCCTTGGAGCAGAGCTGGCAAATTTCCAGAAGCCGAAGCGTGGCTCCAAAGTCCAATTGGGATGACAGCAACTGGATGTCTTCCAGGAACTGCAGCAATGTAGGAACCTCCGGGGACACACAGCAAACCGATGCTGTAGCTTCTTCTGATAAACCACCAGAGAAACTAAGTCCTCAAAGTACTTTTTATTCACAGTGCTATAATACAAAACTAGACCTCTAAAACTCCAAACCATACCAATCCAACTCCTACTTCAAACCCACAAGCTATCCCTTGCAACCCCTGGGCTTATATAGTCTCCAGACCATGTGATCTCCCAAACCCAGTGAGTTCAGGTGTGTAACCATGTCATGTGTCTCCTGTGCAATCTAGACACATGGTTTCATCATCCATGGCTACATGCACTTGGCCACTGAAGTGTCCTTGAGCCAATGAGCTTCAGCTGTGCTGATCAACCTTGCCGCTCTGCTGAATGCTCATGGCCAAACACACACACATCAAGCATTTCCCTGTGTGCTGTGTTTTAACCCTTCAAATCCCTGACAGTATTCCCCATCACCATGTACAGATATGAGAGCTGGACAATGAAAAATGATGATACAAAGAAAATAAACTCATTTGAGATGTGGTGCTGGATAAGAGTGCTGAGGATATCATGGATGGCCAAGAAGACAAACAAATGGATGCTAGATGAGATCAAGCCCAAACTATCCCTGGAATCCAGAATTATTACACTGAAGCTATCATACTTTGGCCACATTATGATGAAAAATGAATCATTAGAAAAGGCAATGATGCTAGAAAAGGTGGAAGGCAGTAGAAAGAAAGTCCACATTCCAGATGGTTAGACTTGATCAGGGAAGACACAGGCCTGGGCCTGCAGGACCTGAACAGAGAGACTGAGGACAAGGGCTATTGGAGAGGTCTCATTCACAGGGTTGCCATGAGTAGGAAGTTGAGGCAGGTTAACAAGAACAACATGTGTATAATGGAATGAAAAATAGTGAGTATAGCATGTAGACCCACAGATAGAGCAACACAAATGGGGTATGTTTGAACAGATTGTGATACACAGAGTTTTAAGAAGAGTTTTTAAATAACTGGTTCCAAGTAATACAATTAATGGTAATTGGTCATTGAAGGAGTGGTAGCAATGAGGCTATAACTAAGGCACATTTCAAAAAATAATGTAATCAGGAAAAGCAATTGTTTTATTAATGTAAGAAATAATGACATACATTTACTTTCAAAAGTTACATTTAAATGTTTGAAAGGACTTTCATAGGCTTTTTCAAAGGAATTTCCCATTTTTATGTCATTGGATTATCAAGGCTAAGATTTTTTCCTCCCTTCAAATAAGTAACATCAATAATAGAAAAATAATGAATATTTTAACAGTTACCAAAAACAAGTCACCTCTTATTTTCATTGCAAGAAGTGACAACAGTGACTTGTTTTTTTCAGATAATATAATGAGTACCAAAACAAGCTAACTCCATATGAAACATCTTATATGGACACTTTTAGGGGGGGAAAGTAACACATGAAGCAGCTGTGCATTGCCTTTGTATATTGGGATCTACTGAAGGCTAGCACTGCTCACTTGAAACTGCTGCTAGAACTCTGTCTTCCAGGTTCTGTTGCAAAATCCAGAAGCAAATAGAAACAACTTGTCCAAATGAACAAAGTAGCCAAAGGGTCTGAAGTTGATGGCTTTTGGTCTATCTTATGAAATCTTTACCAACCAAGTCAAAAGTTGCCTGCAGCTGCTTTCCCAATTCCTTTCCTCTCTCTTTAAATCAATATTTTTTCCTCCCATCTGATGTGTGTGGTAATGTTATTGAAAATGGAAAAGAACAGTTACTCAGGCTGATTTGTATTCAAGAGTTCTGGCTTCCAGGTGAAGGCTGGCAATCTATTCAATATGGATTCATTGCTGCTCTTTACTTATTTATTGACTCCATGACTTGGCACCTTTCAAGACCATACTTTCCCCAAGATGGCTTATAGTATAAAAACTACATTAAATATAAAGTATTTTAAATAGAAACAGCTTCAGTCAAAACAAATTCAAAATATCCAACAGCAGCAAATTAGCCAGTGAGAAAGGAAATCTTTAAAAACTCTCCAAAAAGCAGCCAGTATCTCTGGAGACCAGGCTTTGATTCTCAACTCCCCCATGAAACCCACTGGTTGACCTTAGGCATGTCACACACTCTCAGCCTCAGGGGAAGGCAATAGCAAACCTCCTGTGAATAAATATTGCCAAGAAAACCCCATGATAGATTCGACTTAGAGTTGCCATAAATTGGAAATGACTTGAAGGCACACAACAGAAACAACACCTCTGGACCACATCTCTCCTGCGTTGGCATCCCTTCACTGGCTCTCACTCCCTTTCCGCATTCAGTATAAGCTCCTGCTGTCCACGTTTAAAGCCCTCCATGGACTGGCCCCTCCTTACTTATCAGACCTTCTTTCTCCTCACCTTCCCACTAGGGCCCTCTGTTCTGTTAGTCAAGGTCTGCTGTCCCAGCTCAGGATTTCCTCTGCCCCATCTTGAATTCGACCTTTTCACTCGCTGCCCCTCACTCCTGGAACCTTCTTCCCCCGCGAGCAAGGGCCATCACTTCTTTAACCAGCTTCAAAACAGAGTTGAAGACCATCCTGTTCAGGGCAGCGTTCCCAGGCATTGCATAATTGTCGCTTCCTATTTGATGTTCCTTTGTTGTCTGTTTTATTGAATCATTTCCTGTATTGCTATGTATTTTATATGTATTATCCTACTAGAGAGGCCCCTTCCCCACTACCACTCCCTTCTCCTTCTGTGTCGTGTCCTTTTAGATTGTAAGCCTGAGGGCAGGGAACCGTCCAATTAAAAAGATTTTATGTACAGCGCTGTGTAAATTTACAGCACTTTATAAATAAAGGTTAATAAATAATAATAATAATAATAATAATAATAATAATAATAATAATAATAATAATAATAATAATCTTTCATACTTCACAGTTATAGCACTTTGGTATCACTTTAATTGTGATGACTACTTGGAATTCTAGGATTTCTACTTTTGTGAGGTATTTCAGAATTCTCAGCCCTAGAGCTCCTTTATGCCACACCAAACTACAAATCCCAGAATTCCATAGGATGCAGCAATGGCATTTAGAGTGGTTTCAAAGTGCTTTAACATGTAGCATGAAAAAGACTTTAAGGAAGGGGGGCACCTCTGAGAAGTCCTTTTTTCTGACTGCCTGACCTTGGTAAGGTTTTGCCACTCCTGTGCAACTTAGGTTGCATCTGCATTGCAGAAATAATCCAGTTTGACACTACTTTAACTACCATGGTTCAATGCTATGGAATTCTGGGAACTACAGTTTTGTGAGACATTTAGCCTTCTCTGTCAGAGAGCTCTGATACCACAACAAATTCCACAGCATTAAGCCATGGCAGTTAAAGGGGTGTCAAACTGGATTATTTCTGCAGTACGGATGCAGCTTTAGTTAACCTATTCTAAGTCTGACATTTATCTTCTGGTCCTTCTTGCCTCACATGATGTTACTTTTACAATTCAGTTTCTCAGTGCCAGGTATCCTTATCATCCTGCCAACAGAGCTGCGGATATGCCGCATCATCAGTATACAAAAGCAGGTGTTGAGTGCTGCTTCTGCAAAAGTCACTTCTCAGCCACTCAGCAAGAACAGCTGCTTCTGCATTTAACTCCCTGCAGCGTGTGAAGTTAATATTCTTCATAAAAGTGTAAGAATTATTCTCTTTCTGCACCCTCCTGCTCCCCTGCCTTCTCTGGGTCTCATGATGCCTGGATTCATATTGTAAATTGCTTCTCATTCTGAAGAGTCATAAAAGTGGGTGATCATTATTTCCCTAACTCTAAGCATCAGTGTTTGGTATTCACCTCCTCCTACTGAATCACTAGCTTCATTTAGGCATATGATGTTAACAATTCACAAGAAAATTACAAAAAATCATCTAGGGCAATAATTTATCTGAAAGAAAAGGGACTAGTTCTGATTGAAAACTAGAAGGAGATAAACAAAATATGTTCACACTGCTATGGTCATGACTTTAAATTCAATTCAACCAGTTCAAGAAGGTTGTTGCTTCTGCATACTGTAATGTATAAATGGCTTTTCAAAAAGATTAATGGCTATAACTCATGTTATCCTTATCTTCTTTCTTCTTTAGAGGCTATCTTTTCATATTGATTCACAGCATAATTAAAAAACCCCAATTCAGTCAAACTTGCCATGTGATAAATTTGAATTAAGTGTACTAGATCTCTAGAAATTAAACACAAAACCAGGAAGAAAACACCAGTGCAAGTTTCATGGCACATCACATTGCCTAGACCATGCCACATTTATTTACTATGGAGGAGTTTGAAAATGTAAGATTCATCTCAATTTTCTCAGCCTAGACTAGGAAAAAAAAGTGTCAGGCTGCCTGCAACCAAACATATTCTCATCTGAACACAAAATTCTGCCAGTAAGCTCAAGGGCAGGGGAAACATATTTACTAGATTACAAGTAGACCAACAACTGATAGCAGAAATTGCTCCTGTAGAGAATATTTTCAGTCTTCTAAAATGCTTCATATGCATTTAGATGTCAGTTTCATACTTCACCAACATATATAGCTTCTCTATGTAGCAGAATAATGAAAAAAGCACAACCTAGGTATGCAAGAAATTGCTATTTTACTGCTATACATTTTTTTTGCTGATTCTGAAAAAGA
>NC_056523.1:42915549-42969487 GCF_019175285.1 Sceloporus undulatus | reverse complement strand
TTTCTTTTAATGTTTGGGAGATGTTTATGATCAAAATTGATTTTTTTAAAAAAAAAGCTAGGCATGTTTACTTACTTTTATATAAACATAATAATAATAATAATAATAATAATAATAATAATAATAATAATAATAATAATAATAATGTATTTATAGCACGCCTCTCCCCAAATGATCGAGGCGGGTAACAATAATAAAATACAGCATTAAAAGCAATAAAACCCCATTATAAAAATAACATAATCCCCTTACCTCCAATTAAACTAACACACATCATAAAATACATTCAATAAATAAAATTAACTAAATTAAACTTAATTAAAATGAGGCATCATGGGGCAAACAGGGCAATTCACATCAGTATCATGGAACAATCAATCAATCAATCAATCAGTCAATCAATCAGGGAAGGCCTGCTGGAAGAGATCTGTCTTGACCCCTTTCTTAAAAACATCAAGAGTCATAATGTGACAGATCTCCTCCAGCAGGTCATTCCATAGTCTAGGAGCGGCCAATGAGAAGGTCCTCTGGGTAACCGCAGCAAGCCTAGTCTTTCTTGGCTGCAATAGATTACTCCCAGAGGACCTGAAATTCAGGCCCCGTTCACATGATGAAAATAATCAAGGATGAATCCTTGTTATTCACACCCATCCTGATAAAGTTTGGTGGGGAGAGCTGGCAAAAAAAAACTACTTAACTCAGGATATTCAATAACTGTACCCCCCCCCCCCCCCAGCCTTTCCTAAAAGAGCCACATTGATCTGCTTTGTTGGCAGTATAAATAAGCTTCTGAATTGATTCAGATTGCTCTGTATCATTCAAAGAAAGGGAGGTGGCTCCATTTTATCCCAAAATGATGGCATGTGTGGAGAACACAGGTGTTACAATGACTTGAAGAGATTTGCAAACCCAAATGGCAACAACAAGCCTGATATGCATCTCCTCAGGACAAAAAATGAATGTGAATGCCCCCTCACTCTGCATGCCTATGCATGTCTACTCAGAAATAAATACTCTGAGATAAGTACAGATTTGCCTCCTGAATTAAGCTTGATGAATATTGTTTTCATATACTTCTATAAAATTATATAAATTATAAAACTGTAGTTGGAAGGGTCCCTGAGATTTAATTTAGGAAATCCACAGTTAAAACATGTCTGATAGACAGCCATCCATTTTTGTACAGAAATCTCCAATAATATAGAATTCATTGCTTCTAGTGGTAAGTCTGTTTCAATGTCAAATGGCTATCATGTTTAGCTGAAATCTCTTTTCCTGTAGTTTGAAACTATTGGTTTGGGTCCTAAACTCTGGTGCAGCAGAATATAAGCTTGCTTCCTCTTCCACATGATGGCCCTTCAGACATTTAAAGATGGCTACTACATCACCTCTCTGTATTCTCTTCTTCAGACCACTAAGTATACCTATTTCTATCAAGCAGTTTTCAGAGGGCTGGCTTCCAGTGCTTTTAGCATCTTGATAACTCTATTCTGTAAATGTCCCAGCCTACAGACAACCATTTCAAATAGTGATGTTCAAAATTAAACACAGAATATCAGGTCAAAGGTGAGGAAAGCATAATAGATGATATTGGGTATGGTTGCTCCCCTTGAGCTTGACATTATTGATGCAGGCTGGAAATCAACTGCTGGGTTTGTTTGCTTCCATTGATTTGGGTTTAGTTTATGGTCTATTAAGACCTCTAAGAGTTCTTCCACATGAGCTTGTGTCAAGTCAGGAGTCACTCATCCTATATTTTTGTATCTGATTTTTTTCCTGTTTAAATGTAGATCTTTATACTTGTTGAAATTCATTTGATTAGAACTGGCTCAGTTTTACATCTGTTAAGGTCAACTGGAACCCTAATTTTCTCTTCTGAGGAATTACCTACCCTTCCCAGTTTGATGTCAACGACAAATCTGATGAGCATCCCTTTTACTCCTTTATCCAAATTGTTTATATTAAACAAGTTGAACAATATTGGGGCCAGGACAGCACTCAGTGGCAATGACATTTTCATTTTTCTCCTGGATGACAAGAAACTGCTGGTGATCACTCTTTGGGTTTGAACTCTCAGCTAGTTATAAATCTTAACAGTAGCATCATCTAACCCTTATTTTACCAAGCTGTCCATGAAAACAGCATGGAGAACCTTGCTGAAAACCTTGCTGAAACCAAGGTACTGTAAAAAATATACACGTCATTCCCATGATCTACTAAGCATGTAATTCATTTTTTAAAAAAAATCTGTCATGGCTAGATTTTAGATGAAGGCCCAAAACGCACAAATGACACATAGCCTCTAACTGCCTGGACATCACTCTGAGGATGCCTAAGGAGGCCCAAAGGTGGCTCAAAAATGAGTGGCAAAAAGCCACTCCTGCCACAGTCCACTAGGGACAGTGGCAGTAGCCAGTCTTGGGACTATGGCATGTGGTCATCCCAGAGCAATCGGGGACGGAGTGACCTCCGACTGCTCCTTTTGCCCCGTATGCTTCACCCCAATGATTCTGGCTCTGAAAAAATTGCAGTGTTTTTTCCTAAGTACTCACATAGCAGCTGTTCAGTGATATTTTCTAAAATCTCTCCTGGTAATAATGACAAGCAGACTGGTATATTTTGGAATCTGTTATGAGGGAAGTCAGCGTGGTAAGAATTCTTTCTTGTACTTATTATTTTTGTCTCTCCTCGCCCACTGTCATGTTATGCTGCCATTACTGTGTACAGGACAAAGAAGAAAAGAAATGCCTCAGCAAAATACAACAAAGGAGTGAATGGAGAGATCTCTAGTCCCCTGGCCTTATTTCCAGAGCTTGGAAAAGAAGGAATTGAAGACTCAGAATACCACTTCCTCACAAGCAAATAGTTGAGTAGAAACATATGGCTTGATGCTGTTGGAAACAGGATACTGGGATTAGATGAACATTTGGTGTAATCTGGCAAGACACATTTGCATTTTTAATCAGCATATTTCATATTGGACTTGTAGATATTTATTGGGCAGATGTTGTAAAGGGAGAAGGCACTGGCTCATGGCTTCTTGAAAGCCAAACTGGACAATATCTTAAAGGCATAACTATCTGTTACATTTTTTTTAGTCCACATAAAGCACAAAAGATCCAGTATACATTAGGACAATCTTATGGGAGGTAGAGGTGCTTTAACCTTTCCTTGACCTTTCACTTGGGTCCTCATCCACATCATAGGGGCTGCATTTTTTGCTTGCCAAAAAGAAATCTATCTAAGAAATGGATCACTTGACAATAAGAGCTGCTGTAGTGTGGTAACTAATAGTTAAAGTGCACCTACCTCTCACACTTGAGGATTCCAATCCAGATTAGATCATCTACACTTTCTCTAGAGAAGTGGTCCCCAAACTATGCCCTTTAAGAGATTTTGGACTTCAGCTCTCAGAAGCCTCAGCCACGTTGGCTAATAGTCTGGGATTCTGGGAGATGAAGTCCAAAATCCCTTTAAGAGCACAATTTGGGTACCACTGCTCTAGAATAAGAAAAAAAAAAGTATGGCTGTTAGGTCTGTCTTTAATCAATTATCTAGTATGACCTTTAATATTCTAATAACAGCATTATTACAGATATGGCTAGTAAAGAAAGCTATCTTACAAGGTAGATAGAATAATAAATGTAATCATAAAATTGTCATCAACTTAATGGCTACTTTTCCTACGCCCATTCCCCTCTGCCTCGGCTACAAGTTGACTATATTCTCTTGTACATTAGCATTTAATAACTTAATAAAAAGATAAAACTAGAATAACATACTTAATGAATCAAAGCACACTTAGCTTAAATGATTAGAAGTTCTGAGTTAATTACTTAGAAAGGAAGCTAATTAAATTACAATCCAATTTTTATGGAGACTTCAAGATATTCCACTAAAAAGACCCTCTCAATCATATCCCCATTAGATAGGTCAAACACTTCTATGCTAGCATTAGGAATTGTAATACACACACACACACACACACACACACACACACACACACACACACATTTATTTATTTATTGCTGGTTAAAATGAGTAAATGTTCTTCCACCTATAGAAAACCTAAAAACAAGAGAAATTAGCCTTCCATCTAGAGCCTTTTCCCAAAATCAAATAAATCTGCAATCAAATGTCATATAACAAAATGAAACTAAAGTAAATAAATAGCCATTTATTTGATCATTTATGCTGGCAGAGTGTAGCAGGCTAGAGCTAATTTAGGGCTATCAAAGACATATCGGTACTCTGGACAGTACGATAAGAAGAAAAATGTAAATTGTTTCATAATATCCACCCAAGGATATTATGGGGAGGGGGAGGGAGACTTTGCTAAGAATCATAGAGTTGGAAGAGACCGCAAGGGCCATCTAGTCCAACCCCCTGCCATGCAGGAAATCCAAATCAAATCATCCCCAACAGATGGCCATCTAGCCTCTGTTTAAAGACCTCCAAGGAAGGAGATTCCACTACACTCCGGGGGAGTGTGTTCCACTGTTGGACAGCCCTTACTGTCAGGAAGTTCTTCCTAATGTTGAGGTGGAATCTCTTTTCTTGTAGCTTGCATCTGTTGTTCCGGGTCCTAGTCTCTGGAGCAAGTGAAAAAAAGTCAGCTCCCTCCTCTGTATGGCATCCCTTCAAGTATTTAAACAGGGCTGTCATATCACCTCTTAACCTTCTCTTCTCCAGGCTAAACATCCCCAGCTCCTTAAGTAGTTCCTCATAGGACATGGTTTCTAGACCTTTCACCAGTTTACTTGCCCTCCTTTGGACACGTTCCAATTTTTCAACATCCTTTTTGAATTGTGGTGCCCAGAACTGGACACAATATTCCAGGTGGGGCCTGACCAAAGCAGAATAGAGTGGCACTATTACTTCCCTTGATCTAGATATGATACTTTTACTGATGCAGCCTAAAATTGCATTGGCCTTTTTAGCTGCTGCATCACACTGTTCACTCATGTTCAGCTTGTGGTCTACTTGGACTCCCAGATCCCTTTCACACATAGTCTCGTTCAGCCATGTGTCTCCCATCCTATATCTGTGCATTTTATTTTTCCTCCCTAAGTGCAGTACCTTGCATTTCTCCCTGTTGAAGTTCATTTTGTTAGCTGTGGCCCAACTTTCTAGTTTATTCAGGTCATCTTGAATGTTGATCCTGTCCTCTGGAGTGTTAGCTACTCTTCCGAATTTGGTGTCATCTGCAAATTTGATAAGAATGCTTCCAATTCTGTCATCCAAGTCATTGATAAAGATGTTGACTATCACTGGGCCCAGGACAGAGCCCTGTGGGATCCCACTGGTCACTTCTCTCCAGGATGAAAAGGAGCCATTGTTGAGCACCCTTTGCGTTCAGCATAAAAGTATGTTTGTTGGTACATATGTATTATGTATTTTATTACTATTTTGTGTTATTGTAACCCGCCTCAATCCGTAGGGAGAGGTGGGATATAAATAAAATTTATTATTATTATTATTATTATTATTATTATTATTATTATTAGCCATCATGGGCCCTGTCTGCATATGCCAGATAAACTGGCCTCCTCTTGTCCTCTCCGCAGGGAACTTGAAAATACCCAACCCAACCCAAATACTGCAAAGTTTGATGTGAACAGACCAGAAAACATTGAGACCATTCAGTACCAAACGCAGTGTATACCCCTCTTAAAATGCATTTAAACATTCTCTGTGTGCTCCAGATCTTTCCAGAAGACCCACAACCCTCCATTCTGAAGCCTGGCAGCCGTTTGAAAATGAGTCCCGCTGTGCTACCCAGCACAGCCACAATGGTGGTGAGTCAAAGGGGTCTGGGGTCAAAGCGAGGTGCCTAGCCATGTGATTGAAGCTGGGCACCTTGTTCTGACCTCCAAAGCAAGTGATTCACTCACACAGTGGCTGTTCCAAGCCACTGTGTGAATAATCACCAGGTGTCAGTATAGAGGACCTGAGATAATTGGAGGAGGTCTAGGGCCAGGATACTTCGGCCATGGCGAGAAGACTCCATCTATGTTAAGGTCAAGAAGGGAAAAGATCCCCATGCCCACCTGATCATTCATGTCTGGCACTCCTAGGTGGTTCAGGTAACTTGCTGCAATGTTGGTGCTTTGTTTTTCCAACAGCAATGCAACAAGTATCATTAAACAGTAACACCCAAATACAGGTTTATTGTTAGGAAATATTATTTCTCTGGCATTCAAAAGAAAAATGATACTTCAATGCTGGTTGAAAACCAAATCTTTTTTTTTATGCCAGGATTATACAAACAGTTCTTGGCTCGTACTTGCATAATTACATACTTCAGGATTTAATATTTGCTTCCCAATGCCATATCCAGGGCTTAGAAGTCTGAGTGTCAGCTCCCATTATGTCCCAGTTAATGTTAATTCAAGTAATATTTATGCATCCACCTGCTATGTGCTTCAAAATACAAGAAACAGGACCCAAATGGTTGGCTCTGTTCCGTCCATGTCTTCCTGTTTCTCAGACTCATATTCCTTCATGCATTGGCAGTAGGGTGAATGTTTGAAGCAGGGAATCTAGTCTACATGGATAGACTTTCTGCACGATGTAGAACTTTTTTTTATATTAAATTTTTATTAATTTTAATGGACAAACAATCAATACAAATACAAATACTATACAAATATATTAAACATAAACATTTAAGACAGGTTGCGACAATTAAACAACATGAAGACTGACAATTAAATCTAAAAAAAAAGACTTCCGAAGACTCCTACTTATTGATTCATAACTTTACTATCTTTTCTGCATATCTTCTTTTTCTGAGTATTTTTTTTTATAAATAAGTGCTTACCCTACATCTTTATATGGCTATTACAATGTCTTTGTAATATTATAATAATAATAATAATACAAATTTTATTTATATACCGCCCTTCCAACGATCAGGGCGGTGAACAACATAATAATACAATAATAATATACCACACCATATACATAATAAAAAACAATACAGATATATTAAAATCAAATTAAAACCCCATCAGCCAACCATCTTGCCGTCAAAAGAGGGAGGAAGGCCAACTGGAACTTCATTCGGGGAATGCCGCTCGAAATAGGAAGGTTTTTAAATCCCTTTTAAACTGAGCCAGGGAGGTGGCCGAGCGGAGCTCTGTGGGCAGCGTGTTTCAAAGGGCCGGGGCGACGATGGAATACGACCTCCTCGTTGTGGAAGCTAGTCTAGCCCCTGGAACCCTAAGTAATTGCTGCCCAGAAGTTCTGAGGGTGCGGGGCGGAATGTATGGGGAGAGGCGGTCCTTCAGGTATCCTGGGCCCAAGCCATGTAGGGCTTTAAAGGTTATAACCAACACCTGGTATTGCGCCCGGAAGTGAATGGGCAGCCAGTGCAGATCTTTAAGTACAGGTGTTATATGACTGGCCCTGGATGTACCAGTGACCAGTCTGGCTGCCATGTTCTGTACCAATTGTAGCTTCCGGGTATGGTATAAGGGTTGCCCCATGTAGAGCGCATTGCAGAAATCCAATCTAGAGGTTACCAGAGCATGTACCACCGTTTCAAAGTCCCTCTGGGCCAGGTATGGGCGCAGCTGGCGAATAAGCCGAAGCTGATAACAGGTGTTCTTGACCGTCGCATTCACCTGAGATGTAAGGTGAAGCGATGAGTCAAGAAGCACCCCCAGACTGCGCACGGAGTCCTTCACAGGAAGCGTGATCCTATTCAGGACAGGTGGAACCACCGCCATTCCTGGACCAGGGGAACCTATCACAAGTACCTCCGTTTTCTCTGGATTCAGACTGAGTCGGTTTTCCCTCATCCAGCCCATTACCAACTCCAGACAGGCCACGAGAGGAGAGATGCCATCCCCGGTCACTGCATCAGTCGGAGACATAGAGAAGACTATTTGGGTGTCATCAGCGTACTGATAACCCCGCGCCCCATGTCTCCGGATGATCTCTCCCAGCGGTTTCATGTAAATGTTAAATAGCATGGGAGACAGAATGGCTCCTTGAGGGACCCCAGATATTCATATCATTTACATAGCACAGGATAGATTTATACATATTTCAGTTACAAGGTTAGCATGACTGTACACATAATAATATATTATGGATGATATTACAAATTTAGAAACATCTTTTTCTCCAGTTTTGTTTTATTTCTCATGATCTAGAACTCTGAACCATGCCACAGCAATACTACAGGAGGGTGTACACCCACAAAGAGATAACTACAGTACCTGCTTCATACTTTCCATCTCTATGACATCAAGTGGCTGCATGATAGGGACCTAAAAATGAAGTGGATGCCATTCATGACCAAGGCCAGATTGTCAATGGTTCAACTGGAACAAAAAGTTGTAGTTTTCTTCATCTTCTCCCCCGTCATTTCCTGAATCTGTCAGTGGTTCTGATATCAGTAGTATTTAGTGTTTCTGTTTGAATAGTTCTGCACAAATGTGCAGAAGAAGGTGCTATTTTTGGAACTACTTCAGCGTCCCAGCCATTTGAATTCAGTTTTGGTCCAGGCTTCCTGAGGGAATGGGCAGCTTGCACTTCTGCCCCATTCTGCATACTTGAGCACTGGATTCTAGTTCATCAATGGCAATCAGAAAAACTCCCCACTTTGTCATATACCAGAGGCAACAGGACAACTTATAGTTAACAGAACAGGCCCGATGAGGCACACATTGACATCCCCCAGCATCTGGCCACCATTCTTTCCTGCACACACTTAGCACATGCACCTCATTCTGTTTAAAAGTATAGTTGGATGTAATTTCAATGAGCAGGATCCCTGCATACCCAACTGGAATTGTATGAGGGTGAACTCCTGAATAGGCTTCCAGAGAATAAAGGAAGCATGAACTGGGAAGCTTATCCCATCACCACAACACCCAGCTGTGTGTAAATCTGAATCTCTTGGGTGCCAAATCTGTTGCAGAGATCTTTAACATACAAAATCCTTCACAGGTGGCAAAAAGAAATTTGCCCTGTGGTGATGTGAAGAATCACTATAAAACAAGAAGGAGAATTCAAGGCCTTATGAAAAGCTAATCAAAGCAAGATAAGGCATTAATGACTTTATGTAATCTGAGGTATGCATCTGGGCTTAGTTGCAAGAAAAATTAGCATTTAAATGGGAGAAAACACTGGGGCAGGCAGATATGCAATGTACAACCACATCCTGCAAAGGCCTGGTGTCTGACAGGGGAATAAATGACAGATCCAGTCATGTGTAAGAGAAACGTAGAATATCTACATTACAGGCATAAACCCCAAACTGAGCTTGGGTTGTTTCACTTTAAAATGAAATCTACAATGCTAATGTAAGAGTGTATTGATACTACAGAGTTGTAGTTGTTTGACTGCAGTAGTTGTTCTGGCTTCATCCAATCCAATCTTGGGATTTGTAGTTTGGTAATGTTTTCCACTTGGTAAGGGGATGCACCACCCAACTGCCTCCCTCTTCTAACCCCATTCTTGAACCATCTAAGGCCTGCTGTGATGAGTTTAACAACTTTTTTGCGGATAAAATCTCTCGGATAAGGGCTGATCTCGATGCCAGTATTTGTTCAGAATCTAGAGTAGAGGTGTCCAGAGTTTCCATGGACTCTGTTATACTGGATCATTTTGAGTCTGTAAGTACCGAGGATGTGGACAAGATTCTTCGTAGTGTTAGGAAGACGACATGCTCTCTCGATCCCTGTCCTTCATGGCTGGCAGCTCAGGGGGGGAACGGCCGTAATGGATATGTTGCGCCGTATTATCAATTCATCCTTCAGGGAAGGGCGGTTTCCATCTAGTTTAAAAATGGCCATTGTAAAACCTTTGTTAAAAAAGCCCTCCCTAGACCCCCTAATTCGGAACAATTATCGGCCTGTCTCGCTGCTGCCTTTTTTGGGGAAGGTGATTGAGAGGGCGGTTGCCTTCTAGCTTCAAGGGATCTTGGATGAAATGGATTTTCTAGACCCATTTCAAACTGGCTTTCTGGCGGGCTATGGAGTTGAGATTGCCATGGTCGCCTTAGTCGATGATCTCTGTCTGGGCATGGACAGGGGTAGCATGTCCCTGTTAGTGCTTTTGGACATCTCAGCGGCCTTCAATACCATTGACCATGGTATCCTTCTGGAACGCCTGAGGGAGTTAGGTATCGGGGGCACGGCACTTCAGTGGTTCTGTTCCTACCTCTTGGGTAGATTCCAGATGGTGCAGCTGGGGGACTGTCGCTCCGACAAGAGGGCCGTTACATCTGGTGTCCCTCAGGGAGCCATTTTGTCCCCCATGCTATTTAACATTTACATGAAGCCGCTGGGAGAGATCATCCGGAGACGCGGGGCGCCATGTTATCAGTACGCTGATGACACCCAAATATGCTTCTCTGTGTCTCCGACTGATGCAGTGACTAGGGATGGCATCTCTCCTCTAAATGCCTGCTTGTAGTTGGTAATGGGCTGGATGAGGGAAAACAGACTCAGCCTGAATCCAGAGAAAATGGAAGTACTTGTGATAGGTTCCCCGGGCTCGGGGAAGGAAATTTTTCCACCTGTCCTAAATGGGGTCACGCTCCCCGTGAAGGACTCAGTTCGCAGTCTGGGGGTGCTTCTGGACTCGTCGCTCCACCTAACATCTCAGGTGGATGCGACGGTCAGGAGCACTTGTTACCAGCTTTGGCTGATACGCCAGCTGCGACCCTACCTGAGCTGGGGGGACCTTGAAACGGTGGTACACGCCCTAATAACCTCTCAGTTGGATTTCTGTAATGCGCTCTACATTGGGCAACCCTTGTACCAAACCCGGAAGCTTCAATTAGTACAGAATATGGCAGCAAGGTTGGTTACTGGATCCTCCAGGTCCAGCCATATAACACCAGTTTTGCAAGATCTACATTGGCTGCCTGTTCGCTTCCGGGCGCAATACAAGGTGTTGGTTATTACCTATAAAGCCCTAAATGGCTTGGGCCCAGGGTACTTGGAGGACCGCCTCTCCCCATACAGTCCGTCTCGCACTCTCAGATCGGGCGGGAAACATTTATTAAGAGTTCCTAAAGCAAGATATACTTCATCTCGGAGGGCATTTTCCATATCAGCCCCACAGCTTTGGAACTCCTGCCCGACGAGCTCCGCGTTGTCACCTCCCTTGATGTATTTAAGAGGAATTTGAAGACCTTCCTATTCCACCAGGCTTTTCCCCATGTGCCTTAATGTTATCTTTTATCTCCCCTTGATGATGTATACTGTTCAATCCAGCTATTTGTTATGGTTTTAATGCTTTGTAGAGAATTGGTTTTAGATGCTGTATAGTTTTAATTGCTATGGGTGGTTTGTTTGCACATTGTGGGGGATATAGGTTGTTTATAATTGTTTTTGTTGTAATTTTTTTGTTGGAAACCGCTATGATCTACACAGGAACAGCGGTATATAAATAAAATATTATTATTATTATTATTATTATTATTATTATTATTTTATCACCATGTCAGTTTAATTTGTATGTAGAACATATCATACAAAATAGGATTAGATTTGCAGGGAGATATGAAAACTGGAGGAGGGAACATGAACATTTTAAGATATACAAATGACACCATACTATTATCAGAAAGAAGCAAACACTTGGAATGATTACTTAAGAAAGCCAAGGAAGAAAATGCAGAAGCAGAGTTTTTTGTTGTGAGAACTGCCAGGCCAGAATTGGCTGTCTAAAATAGCCCAAACTTTTAAAGAACCCACAAATACAGAGTCCCTTCATTTCCTTCTTTTGGTGTAATGGTGCAGGATCTCCTTGAAGCCTATTTCACTCTGGGATGCATCCAGGAGCAGCTAGTAGTATTGGTCCCTGACAACCCCTGTGTCACACACAAAGCAACTTGTATTCTGGTTATGAGTACATATGCAGATACTCCCTTGACCTTTCTGGCCCTAGAAGAACTTTAGAAGCAATTATGCTCAATGTAGAATATGTCCAGACATTACAAATGTAGTGTCATCAACACCCAAAAATATGTCTAGCTGATCTGTGGATAATTAGGGCAGGATTAATAACCAAGCAACCAACCAACCAATGAATTAAGCCTTCAAGGTGTCACTAGATTCCTTTACTCCTCCTTTCATTTATATCAAAACAGATGCTGTTTCTGTTTGGAAAAAATAGAGCAGGATTAGATAGTATGTACTGTGCTGCATCCTACTCTAGTACTACATTGGGAGAAGATGCCACTTAGGGAGCATGCTGTCTTCTGAGCATGTATCCAGATGCTTCTTGTATGCTTCTGAGCATCCATCCAGATGCTTCTCAAGGTGAACCTTCTGTCTTTTCCGTAATAATTCAAGAGTCAGGATTCCAGGCAGAATCTTTGCACCATGGGAGGTATTTGTGGGAATGCTAGAGTCAAGGAGGCTCGTGGGGAGTTTTGCTTTACAGTTTTTATCTGAAGATGAGATTTCTGAGCCTGGGGGAAGGTATAATGTGAAGTGACGATGACAAGGTGGATAGAGAAGAGTGCATTTTGCATGGCAGGCCAATATTCAGATTTTCAGATAGACTAACTAAAATGGTGAAAATGGGAAAGTATAGAACTACTCATAACAATTCTAACACAGCAGTAACCATCAGTAACTATAACTATAGTATAACTAATGGATTAGTTTGAAAATGTAACATTCCGATTTGTCTCTGTCTCAATCTCTGGCTTGCCTTCTCTTACACCCCCCCCCCCAAAAGAAAACAGTCAGCTTCTTGGAACAGAAGCTAACATCTGATGCTCTTTTCTTTAAGGAATAAAGTTGCTGTGGGGCTGAAATTCCACATGACAGTTACCATGTAGCATCTTGGCTTCCTGCAAAATGAATTAGACATGGGGGGAGTGGGCACAATTTCTGTCCCAATCTCTCTGAAAAAATATATACCCAAACCCTCCTTGCCACACAATATTGGTGCCTGGGGGGGGGGAATTCTGATTCACACCCTTGAGATTTATTTTTGTTAGGTTTCTGGCTATGTGAAAAGAATGGGGGTGGGAGATTGGACTACAGCTTCCATAATCCCCCAATGAATATGGCCACATCCAACTATGCATGTACAGTGTTTTTGTTTTGACCAGAACTGTTCTGGGGTGAATACATAAACCTGACCTTAGCATATTGCAAAGTCAGGATCACTTCCCTCACATGACTGTAATTATTCTAACAACAACAATAACAACAACATCTGCCTCCCAACATATAGCTACATAATAAATTATTATTATTATTATTATTATTATTATTATTATTATTATTATTATTATTTTATGTTTCCCTGCCTCTCCCGGTTGGATCAAAGAGGGGTTACAGACTAAATAAAATCACAGTGTATACATTAAAATTCTCCGACTCAATTATTAACATTAAAATCCAGCATGTTAACTACTAATTACAAATAGCAATACAATACTCAATACAATATAATGAGGAAATAAAGCAGCATCTCATTCAAGGGGCATGTCAGTCATTATCTTACATCATATCTGGGTATGCTTGGCGAAATAGTTCAGTTTTAACTGCTTTCCTGAATATCTCCAATGAGGACGCCGAACAGATGTCCTCAGGAAGGCTATCCTACAATCTCAGAGCCCTTATTGAAAAGGCTCTTTGTGAAGTGGATGCATATTTGGGGTTCATAGTTTCCAATAAATTCTTACCCGATGTTCTAAGGGTGCGGGGTGGATTGTATGGGGAGAGGCGGTCCCGTAAGTAACTCGGGCCCAAGCCATATAGGGCTTTATAGGTCATAACCAACACCTTGTATTGTGCCTGGAAGCTAATAGGGAGCCAGTGAAGATCTTTCAATATAGGTGTTATGGTCAAACCTTGAAGAGCCGGTGACCAGTCTAGCTGCCATATTTTGTACTAATTGGAGCTTCTGAGCTTGGTACAAGGGTAGCCCCATGTAGAGCACATTACAGAAATCTAGACGAGAGGTTACCAGTGTGTGTACCACTGTTTCAAGGTCCCTTTTGTCCAGGTACGGTCGCAGTCAGCGTATCAACCGAAGTTGATAGCAAGCACTTCTGGCCGTCGCATCTATTTGAGATGTCAACTGCAGGGACGAATCCAGAAGTACTCCTAGGCTGCGAACTTCATCCTTCAGGGGAAGTGTGACCCCGTCAAGGACGGGTTGACAAATTTCCTTCATTGGACCTTGGGGGTTTATCACTAGTACTTCCGTTTTCTCTGGATTCAGTCTGAGTTTGTTTTCCCTCATCCAGCCCATTACTGCCTTCAAGCAGGCATTTAGAGGAGAGATGCCGTCCTTAGACACTGCGTCAGTTGGAGACATAGAGAACCATATTTGTGTATCATCAGCGTACTGATAACACCTCGCCCCATATCTCCGGATGATCTCTCCCAGCGGTTTCATGTAAATGTTGAACAGCATGGGGGACAAAATAGCTCCTTGAGGGACACCAGATGTCAGTTCCCTCTTAGAGGAGCAAGTGTCCCCCAGCTTCACCATCTGGAATCTACCTAAGAGGTAGGATCAGAAACACTGGAGCACAGTGCCTCCAATTCCCATGTCTCTCAGGCGTTCCAGAAGGATACCGTGGTCGATGGTATCGAAAGCCGCTGAGATGTCCAAAAGCACCAGCAAGGTCACACTTCCCCTGTCGGCGCTCAGATGGAGATTATCAACTAAGTCGACCATGGCTGTCTCAACTCCGTAGCCCACCCTGAAGCCGGTTTGAAATGGGTTTAGATAATTGGTATCATCCAAGACAGCTTGGAGTTGGAAGGCAACTGCTCTCTCGATCACCTTGCCCAAAAATGGTAACAAAGAAACTAGTCTGTAATTATTTCTCACTAGGGGGTCAAGAGAGGTTTTTTTCAGTAGTGGTTTAACCACTGCTAGCTTTAGTTTGGATGGAAATTCTCCCTCTCGAAAAGATGAATTGATTATGGATTGTAAGAATGTAGTTACTGCATCTCCTTCCTGAGCGGTCAACCAGGAGGGGCAGGGATCGAGAGCGCACATGCCATGCAATGAGTGCAATATATAGTTTAAACCTTGGCAGGGAGGGTAGAGTTGAGGTGGAGCCCTTTGTTAGCCCGAACCTACTTTAATAAGAAATTGTGAGTGCAGACATTTAATTTTAAAACTAACTAGTTATAGTTATAATCCTGAGGATTCAAAAAGTTGTAATTCTAGTTATATATTTTTTTAAACTTAATCGTGCAGGCCACCAGTTTGTTTGTTTGTTTGTTTCATTTGTATGCCACCTTTCTCCCAGAGAAACAGTATTTGCACTAAAATTTAACAAGAATTAAAATCACAGTGTAAAACACATTAAAATCATTTTTAAAAACAACCAAAAGTTTAAAAGATAAATAAAACATCTCCAGTTATGAAAAAAGCCTACTTTTCATTTAAAGCCTGTTTAAATAGAAATGTCTTTGCCTGTGGCAAAAGGAAAGAAGGGAGGAAGCCAGCTTGTGGAAGAGAGTTGCGGAGGGTGGGAGCAGCCACCGAGAAGGCTCTCTCTCGTGTCCTCATCAAGTGAAATGGGGATCAAAATAAAGCCTTCTTCTGAAGATCTTAGAGCCCATCTTTTTTCCTGTCTACTTCACTGTTGCATCAATATCTATATCCTTAACAGGACATGGAATAGCAACACGTGACATGGCTCAAGCCATGTTATATTATTCCTCTGCTGTTTAGTGAGGTCGCCTAACCAAATATTTTAAATAAAATATGTTCACATATTACAGTTTTGACTCAGGGGAAGTGAAGATATTCTTAATTACGTTACAGTTGTGACAAAATGCACTTATCAGTGTTGGATGTGGACCAAGAGAGGTCAACATCCCAAATTGGTTGTGGGGATACCCCTCCCTCACACTCAGTTTACAAGCCACCCAAGATAGTTATACCTTCATTATTTTGAAAATAAAAAAATGACCGAATTCAAAGATATAACTGTGTTTGTTTGTAGAATCAGTATGTAGAAAGATCTTGTAGCACCTTTGAGACTAACTGAAACAAACAGTTTGGCAGCATGAGCTTTCATAGACTTCAGTCTACTTTCTCAGACTGAAGTCTACGAAAGCTCATGCTGCCAACTTCTTTATTTCAGTTAGCCTAAAGGTACTATAACATCTCTCTACAAAAAAAATCACAAGTAGCTTGATTTTGTAACTATTATTATTTATTCATAACTGTTTGCAGGTAGATCCTTTCAAATGCCATAAAAAGCAGAATGATTTGAGCAGATGATGATTGCAGGGATTATGGAAAGCAAGTGCACAACCTAGAAATTACCAACAAAAAGTCAAATTCTGTAATTCCTCAAACACAAATAAGTAAAGGTGGTCTTTTAAACTATTAATCAAAATAATGGTTTACCTTTCAAATGCAGCACAAAAAGGAACAATGAACCACATTGCCTTTGAAAATTTAAAAAACCAAACCATCCCATTTTAAATACAGTGTATTTCTGAAAAGAAGAAAAAGTGTACAGATTCCCCTAAAACCAAAGGTAATAATAGAGGCATCAGTATAATTCTGAACTACCTGGCATCCTGCAGCTTGGGGAAACTGCTATAAATTGCCATTTATTTTGAGGAAATGGTGCTTAATATTTTCATGTTGCTAAAAAAAACAGTACTCCATTGTTGGCTCAGAAATGGAACAGAAGATTTGAGTGATTCATCTTTTGTTCAGCATGAGGAGGAAAAATCAATGAAATCCCTTTGCTTTCTTTTGAAGCTTTGGAAAGTCAGTACCCAATCTTTCAGACATCTGCAGTTCACGTGAAAGGAAAAGGAGGGAAAGTGGCTATAGGTTTCCAAAGCAGATTAAAATCAATTCAAAATAATCTTCATCATCTCCATTCTCTTTATTCAGTTCTCTCTCCTCAATCGTCTTCATACAAGAAACAAAAACAAGTTACCTATAGTCTCCAGGCTAAATTATCACATTTTGAAGCTGTGGGTATGTTAATATATATATAGAAATGTTGGCCTAACTTTCTGACATAATGCAACAGGTTTAAGGGTGAAATTCAATACACATTTAACTCAATGGGTTCAACTCAGTTTGACTTATTTTTGAGCATATGTTTCAGATTGGGATACAGGCAATATATTTCCCAGTTATTATGACCAAAAGAAGTCATTCATCCAGAGAAGTCAAATTATTCATTCAGGGTCAAACTATATGAGACAGTGGAAAATTCATTACAGAAGCTGCCATGGAACATTTTAAGAGTTAATTGGAAGAGTTTGATCAGATTAAGGAACCTTGTGCCATATTGTTAGCATACCCTACACCCCTCTCACTGAATATAAGGTTTCTTATTTTCCTATCTGATGTATAGCATTTGCATGTTTTTAAGAGGTCACAATGGCCTTTGGAACACTAGGAAGTTACACATGTGAGAAGACATACTGACCTGAAAACTCATGGGAGACCTAGATGTTATTAAAATAAAAGGTAAATGGTTTGCTGCTTACTCCGCCCTCCCCCAGGCTCTTCACACTTCTTCTTAATGGAGTCCCATTGCAAAGGCTGTTAAAGACTATACCCCATCCCAGGCTGTGTTTCTATTTACCTTTTCTGTCCAACTATCCAGGGATTGTCGCAAATCCTATCAATGTTTTGTCACTCAAAAGATAAAACCATCTGCTGTTCTGGCTCCTTTTGACAATTCCATGGGAATTGTTACACTGTGAGATAGCATCATGTACCCCTAGAAGCTATGAAATGGGATATAAATATCTGCCCTAGACACAGCTCCTTTGCACACATTTTGTGCTCATGGGCCCAGTCCAGATGGGTGTGATAGGATGCCCTTGTCACATGCGAGGGGTGGCGCTTCTAGACCCCTCCTCGTCCCTCACACTTGACGAGGGCGTCAAAATAGCAGCACCCCATACAGATGGGCGCCACCATCATTACGTGACAGATGCCTAGCGTCCGCATGTCGCAGCACCATTGTGACATCACGAGTGCACCATTGGCTCACTGCGGCATCATAATGGTGCCGCAAGAAGAACCGGCTTTTTGAGGGTTCTTTTTGTTCCATGGGGAAGTCCCGCAGTCTGGAGGCTGCGGCTTCCTTGCGGAGCAAAGCTGGGTGCTGGAATACCATCCTTTTTGGATGGTCTGTCCTGCGCCATGGTTGCTCAGTTTGTCCATAGATGCTATGTGCACAGATGCACTCTCTGACTCACTTTGTTGCTCTCAGAAGCTCCCTGAACCCTACTCTATTTTCCAAGAACCTATCATCAGGACTGGTAAGTATCACACCCTGTAATTCTCAACTTCTTGCTATCCAACCTCTTTTTTTCTCTTAGCCTTATATGCTTCTTAAGGTTGCATTGGTTTTGTGTGTTTGCAAGCACTTTTGCACAATTCTAAATAAAACTGTCTTATTCCTGAAGTCTCTCTGCAGTGAATATTGGTATGCATTCATGGAAAGATCTCTGAAGTTACCATCCTCTCACAGGCCTCCTTTTGAGCAAATAATTCCTCCAAAATTTCCAGGAGATGCTGACACTCTTGGTGGGGACCCCAATTCTCCCCACCTTTTAGGGTAACAAAATGATCAACCCCCGAGTCACCATATTTTCTATGAAATTTCCTTGGCTGATGAATGGAGAACATGGTTGAGAGCCTTCTCAGTGGCTGCTCCCAAGTTGTGGAACTCCTTTCCCCTCGAGGTCTGGTTGGCCTCCTCCCTGTTGTCTTTCTGCTGGTAGGTAAATGCCTTTTTATATAAGGACACATCTAGTTTTTAACCTGTTGTGGCTAATAGACCTTTTAAATGTGTTTTTAAAACTGCTTTTAAAGTCATAGGATCAGCAAATTCATGGCATATTATTATTATTATTATTATTATTATTATTATTATTATTATTATTTTCTTATATCCCACCTTTCTCCCAATATATGGACTCAAGACTGGGATAAGTATTTCCATGACTGTCCAGGACGTTGTTTGTTTCTAAATGTCCAGCTCCTAAGTACAGTGAGCCCGCACCATATGTGGGCTCCTTATAGGCGGCTTTCAGTATACTCTGAAGCCGCCCTAGAAACAGGTGAATGCCCAGTGTACGTGCATTGCTGCTTGGCGAGCAGAAGCCTCATTATATCCAATGGGGCATGCAAATGGTGTGTGTGGCTGTGGGGTGCACAGCCCCACTGGATATAATGGGGCTCAAGCATACACATTTTTTTCTTTACGTGTGTGTGTGTGGAATGAATCCCCCACGTAAAGCAAGGACCCACTGTAATAATACTGTTCTGATTTCTATTCCAGGGAATCGAATCAATACAGTGGAAGTAGGAATAGTACGGAATGTAGATCTGATATATACATACATAAATGCATACATAAACACACACACACACGTCATATATACATACAGATTGAGTATGTATGCATGTTAATTCTGGATAAGGTTTATCCAGATTTCCAAAATCCTAAATATTCTAAAATCCAAAACTTTCCTCATGAGTGGCTGAAATAGTGACACCTTTGCTCTCTGATGCTTCAGTGTACACAAACTTTGTTTCATGCATAAAATTATTTAAAATATTGTGTATAAAATTACCTTCAGGCTATGTGTATAAGTCATATATGAAACATAAATGACATTTATGTTTAGACTTGCATCCCATCTCTAAGATATCTTATTATGTATATGCAAATATCCCTCAGTGTGAAAAAATATGAAATCCAAAATACTTCTGGTCCCAAGCATTTCAGAGACTCAGCCTTTCTAAAGATGCTAAGCTAGTATAGCTAGTCTAGCTAGGACTAAGCTGGTTTCACTTTGGTAGCAGTGAGGTAATAAAGAGGAGGCAGGGAGAAAAGGTGGTATGATCCCCAAGAAACTGTAATTAAGATAGGTGGATAACTCATAAGGAGACTTTAAATCATTGAAACACCATTTAACTCTATTGCTAATGCTCTTTCTAATGAATGTTTAACAAGGGCAGAAGCATTTCTTCACATATTTGGGTCCTAAGCTTTTAAGGGTTCCATGTATAAGGACTATTTATACTGAAGAATGAACTGTTATCTCAGGACCTCCTGTAGGGGAAGAAATGAAAAGTGGAGGGGAGAGAATGCACATAGTTCACTGAAGAAATGCTAGGACTTCTAGTCTGAGAAAGAGATATAAGGTGCCTCATATCTATAGCATGCATAGTGTTGGCAAGTTCAACATATCCTGCTCCCTGTGACCCTTAGTCATGTGAGTGATGTCTTGTCATGTCCTCAAGATGAGGTGGGCAATGTTTGGGAAAGGGGTCCTAAGGCTAATGAGCCACCTGATTGTGGAAATGGGTATGAAGATATTCCGGGTGAATAGGCCCAGAATCTAGTAAAAACCAGCTAGCCAGATAGTATGGAAACCCAGACTGGACAAAGGGAGAGAATTTGAACAACAGGGTAGGTGGCAAAATGCAGTCTGCTAAGGCTCATATCCCCTGTAGTATTATCTACAGCACAAATAACACATAGGATATTTTTCCAGGCCTTATGCTCCTGCTGGAATTGGTGGGAAGTTCTGCATCACACTCAGGGAAGCTCTAGCTCTCAAAGCTTTGCGCTTGCACTGCTTCCACCAAAGCCTATGCACCAAGCAGCATTATAAGTCTTTGTGCATTTTTCTGTTAGTTTTGTTTTGCATTTCTGGACTTGCTTGGTGTAAAACTTTCTGACAATTTCACAAAAAAATATTTTGTGCAGAAACATGACATTTTGCACAAACTATGGGTTATGCACAAAATGTAACAGCTTAGATCTAACAAGCATACTTGTGGAGTGCAGGGCACTGCCATCATAGCTTTATACTGGAGGGGAATCCCTAATGTGCCAGAGTAGCCCAGGTGCTTCTAGGCACAGCATCCATGCACAGCTCCATCCTTCAAGCCACTGATCACTGTGGGGCTCTGCCTGCATATGTTCCAGATACCCTCATATATCTGGCAGATATATGGTGTATATACACACACACACACACACACACAGAGAGAGAGAGAGAGAGAGAGAGAGAGAGAGAGAGAGGCCTGAACTCAAAGAATGACTGTAAGAAGGGAATAGAAACACCCTCAGAGGTTCCCTGGTGGCTCCTGTGCCCAGGGAGTGACTTGCACATGGGGAGGTATCCTGTATCATGTTTTGCAATGCTATTCAAAGAGCATACACTGGTATATCTCACAGTTATGCCAGCATATGTCACCCATCATATCTGGGTCAATGTTTGCATATTATGAGTTTCAGCATAAATGAAATTTTCACAAAAAGTCCTGAAATGCAAAAAAACAAACAAACACAAACCAAAAAAGAACAAAAAACACAAGGACAGCAAAAAACCAGAACTATTGAAAAATATGCAAAAACATTGGCAATTTTGCTTTGTGATGATAACACTTTAAATAAAATGCATGCTCAGGTGTGAGAACAAAATAATAGAAGATTTAGATCGCTAGCCAGTGCACCTGCCAGTCCTACTGATTTCAGTTAAATTTACAAGCCTGCTGATGGATTAAGGATTGCAGTCATAATACATATGGTGGGTGGCTATATTTAGAAAGGGCAGAGGCTCAGCATTCACCCAGCCAGCTGCCTCTCCTTTATCACAGGATTAAGGCAGATGAGATAGGATGCATGAGGAACATTGTAATGCCCTTCTGATTCTAGGAGCAAATGGAAAAAATTAAATAGCAGTAACCTTTATCCGTTGCATTTTCTAAACTGTTAACCAAAATACTACAAAGAGGTTTGGTGGGGGGAGAGAGAAAAGGGAGTGCAATAAAAAATAAAGCTCAAAAAGGATGGCTTGCATCTTTCAGAAAAAAAATAATATGAGCTCAGGTAAAATCTTGTTACAGAAAGAGAGAGAAAGATTATTCTTGTGTACAGGACCAGAGATGAAAGAAACTGTTCCTTAGCTGGACAAATGCATGTGTTGAGAAATGCTGGAAATGACTTTATGGCTGGCAGTGTCATACACCATGTGTATGTACAAAACACATTTGCTTATTTGCTCAGCTGCTTCTTGTTTAGCTGCTGTTTATATTTTATCATTGAACTGTGCAAATAGTTGATCGTATGACCTTTGGCGAATTTGTTAGTGTCCTGCTCAAGTGTGTTCATGATTAAGAGCTATGTGACCTTTTGGGTTGTTCCCCCCCCCCCCCTCCTTTGAGATTCGAGTGAAAATACTACCACATTGTTCAATTTTGTTGCTTTGGTAGCATACTACACACGAACACACACACACTGCTTACTTAGAATGCTAAATATGATGAAGGTCACTTACTCAAGATATGATCAAAAATGAATTTTGAGGGTATGGTTACATATTTCTTTAGCCGTCCCCCCCCCCAATTATCAAAGAAGTAAAATGCCACAGTAAGAGTCATGGTCTGAATTTAAGGGATTAGATTTTTATCCATTGTTTTACTATTCCACATGCATAATTGGTGAGCTCGACCAGAGAAATTCTTCGAATATCCCTTTGCTCTGCATGGATGAAATGAGACTGGGCTGATTCTAGTATTTCTTGGAGAGGAGGGTCCAGAAGATGATATTGAGGAGCTTTTGCTTAATGTTTTGGCCTTTGCCCTGTGATGTTCTTCAAAGTTTCATCTTGTCCCCACTACTATTTTATAGAGTGGGAATGAGATCAATAAAAATAAAATAAATGGGGGAAAGCCCTGAAGTCTCCCTTCATTTTATTGTATGGAATTCTATGTTGAACTTCAGAAGTAAGTAATTCTTACAAATTCTTACAGCTTACAAATGGTAAATAGTGCAATGCATTTAACAGCAGTCTTGAGATGGAATGTGAGAAATGGGTCTACTTGAGAAATAGAAATCATGCAGCCCCTGCCCCTGAGATTGTTGGACTACAAGCCAAACCAGCAACTCCCAATGATGAGAAATGCATAGAGTTGCTGTCTAATGATAGATGGAGGACCACATGATTCTCACACCACTAAGTTGGTACTGTGATGTTTTCAGGTTGCACCTTTGTAAACCATAGGCTGCTGGGATGAAAAAAAATGCAATGGTTGATCCTTCAATTTTAAAAATATATAAATTAGCTGTCTTACTTCCTAGGCAAAGTGTGCAGGTCCTTTGGTTGTTGGAAAACTGAAGTAGCAAAGAAGTATGCGGTGTAAATGTAAAAATGCAGATTTTACATTAGTAAATCTGGTGATGTTAGGTCTCATAATTTCATCTAGAAGGATGCACACCTTCAGTTCACAGGAGGTGGCATGGGTGACGTCCCTCTCCACTGGTGAAAAATTACTCTTATTAGCCTCCAGTAAGCATGAAGGCTAGGAACTCAGCAGGCAGCTTTCTAAATTCACTGCCAGCATCTGCTGAAGAAACCAACTGAATCTGCTTCATGCAAGAGTGACCAAATGTCACAGAGGACACCTACAACTCTAACTGTGACATCTATGCAAGGCTGGAGGTGTGCAATGTTATAGCCCCAAAGGGCCTTCTAGGATTATAACAATTGGAAGGTGTTGGTGAGCTGAAAGTAAGGATGCCATCTGGAACAGCTCTGTTAAACTAAGGAGATATCACTGGTGATGGAGGAAGAAAGCTCTCATCACCAGCGTTAACTGAACTCTCTTTCATGTTCTGTCATATAATGATGCAAAAAATTATAGAAGAAAGGATTTTATTGTTGACTTCACAGTTTAAGTTTAAACATACATGCTAGCTATTGAGGATGCAGCTTTGGAAACTCTACAACGATGTTGCATAAAGTGAGTGTAATGCCTCATTATCTGATGTAACATTACAGAAAAGCCTTAACTTTAACTCTTTCCTTATTTATTGTTGTAGATTTGGTGGGATCCTCATTTTTGGGCTCCTTAATTGATGAATTGATGAGTTTGAGTGACAAATTCAAGGAGTAATGTTTTTGTTGACTGAATATGAATTCACCTCACCTGCAGTCTGAAGTTGAGTGTGCAACTATAATTGCAAATTGTTTAACATTTTCATTTACTTCCCTCAGCAAATGGGAGTGACTGTAATAGAACCAAGTAAGTCTTAGGTGGAACATATTGGATAAGCTTGAGAAGTGATGCAATTTAGCAAGAAATCTTTTAATTGCTTCCAGTTTCAGAGAAACAGAAATGGGGTGGGGGGGTAGGGATCTCATGGAAATGGTAATTTATCCTCTGATGAGAGTCAGTTCAAGTATTCTTCCCTCCCCAATGATGTATTTTAAAATTAGGGGTATTATATAGAAGGGAACATGGAGTACATTGGAATAGTAAACAAGACCCTTCCACTGATACACTTGTATGCTCTTCGTGTTGCCATGTTTGCCGTGCAAAATGTTAGCAAGCTGTGAAATTGGAATTTAATCACTTCACTGTGCAAGAGAACCTGAACATTACTCTACTTGCCACTGATTTTATTTTAATTAAAAGCAATTACACACAGCTGAAGTGAACTCCAGTTTGTGAGGATGGACTTGGCCTCTGTCCTAAGTGTGCTTAACAGATTTCATTGAAATCAATAGCATTAACTTGTGTAAGTACTTATGAGTGGAGTTTTTCTCAAACACAGTTTCTCAAAATGTATATTGAATCGGTATAAATTGAAGGGTCCTTAGGAATTGATGGGGTACATTGGTGGGGCAGATAGGACAGGTTCTAGGTTTAGTCCCTGACACCATCAAGGAGGGCTTCTGAAATTTTTGTTTATGAATTTGTGCCTGGATTCCCGTGTTCTCAAATCACCGGTCTCATTTCTGATATGGAAGAAACATTAGCAGAATTAGGGAACAGATCAGTGGTAAACATGTGCCTTGCATACAAAAGCTCCTAGGTTCAATCACAGACATCTCCAAGTACGGCAAAGAAAATCTGGTATTAGACAACCACTCTTGAATAAAACTGATCACACTGAGCTAGATATACCAATGATCTGAACTATCTATCATAAGGCAATTTTAAGTCAGATAGCTGTCTGTTTTGGTACAAAAAAGAAGCAGAGTCTTGTGGGATCTTTAAGACTGTAATCTGTTTCAGCAGAAGCTTTTCTGAGATCCAGTCTAATGCATATTTGCTGTTGTTGTATCCCTTCCAGTGATTTCTGACCTATGGCAACCCAAAAGCGACCCTATCACCCTGAAATAAATTGGTACCACAAGATTATTTCCTTCTTTTTTACTTAATAAGAAAATCTTTCATACACTATCAAAAAGATCATATCGTATCCTAAGGATATATTCTGATATCATAAAATGGCAGTTCCTGTTTCCTGTGTTCTGTGAATATATACATAAATCATGAGGCCCCTACACATGTTGCTGGACTGCTAATTTATCAACATTGGCTATACCAGCAAAGGCTGCTGGGACTTGTAGTCCAATGACATTTGAAGGACTGAATGATTCCAGACCGTATATAGATCCATTAAAATATACTACTCGAGACCTTGCGTTTTGGAACAATGAATTTTATAGATTTTTTTTATGTCTTGGTGAAACCCTATATTAATAGAGATGCATTGATGTTCTAATTGTACAATTTTTCTGTCTGAGACAAACCAGGATAGTCATCTCCGCCTAAAATCATGGTATGTAGTATCCATAGCCAGTCAAATTATTCTGACATGGAAGACAGAATATCCCAAAAGTATCTCTCTCCATCTCTCTGGCAGTAATGCAATACCAGGTTAAAACAATTTGATGCTTTTTCATCATACCAAATATTGATAGCCTGATGTACCAGTCTCAAATTGCCTAATAATAGGACTGGTTCTAACAAAATAAAATAATAACAGGATATTATAGGGGTAGCATGTGGTAAATCTCAATTTTCATGGTTTCAGAAATCTAATAATAACCTGGTGCTATTGGTGGTGAAAGTTATAATTAGACAACCCAGTAAGTCTGCTGCATTCAGTTTCTGTGTGCCTACGCTGAAGCCAAATTTTGCCTGGTGTAAGCTCTTGTCTCTTTTCCTCCTAAAAATGACAAAATAGCTGCTTGACACCAGCTACTGTCTCTGTGAAATTTCTTTGTTTTAAAGAATTTCCTTAAAGTAAATTTGAAAATAAAAGAAGCTTGCATAGATTGAATATGCAAATAATGGAATGAAAGGACATTACAAACAATACCTTGCATGTGAAGGCCCTGGTGATTATTATTTTAATTTAGAAAACAGTTTGAAACAATATCTTCTATTTAGTAAACCTTACCTTGCTTGATCAGGTTACAAAGGCTTTTGCACTCCATAATTCAACTAATACAGCTGTGTTTTTCAAGAAAACAATCATTTGCTGTCAGCCAGAGGACTTTTTCTTCAGCTGCCCCTAGATTGTGGAATGACCTGGCAGAAGAGATTTGACAGCTGAATATGCTGTCTGAATTCAAAACAGCATTAAAAACCAGTCTCTTCCAGCATGCATATCCAGACAATTTTTTATTTATCAGTTTTAAATTATGAATGTTTAACTATGCACTGATTCTTCGTCTTATATGTTCTTTTAAACTGATGTTATGTGTTTTTACTGATATTATGTCTTTTAACCAATATTATGTGTTGTATTTTAATCTGGTGCTGTTCTCCACCTTGATCCACGGGAAGAGGTAATAATAATAATAATAATAATAATAATAATAATAATAATAATAGCCTTCTTCTTCCAGTATTCCTCCCATTTGTCTTGAGGATGTTGCTGCATTATCCAGTTATATCAATTTCATACCACTTAACTATCACACTTATTTCTTATAGAATCATTGATTTCTGTGTAGGCAGGCACTAGAGCTCTGTAGGAGAGTATTCTAGTACTCTGTCAAACTACATAAATCCTAACTTTCTAAAGGATGGGTCCATGGCAGATGAAGTGGCAGGAAACTGACAGAAATCTGTGGTGTGCCAAATATGACTGTTAAAAATTGAATGTTAAAGTCTTCTGCTGCAAATGAGAAATAAAATTAATACAGTTTAAAGATATTCTTGTTGTTGTTGTTTTAAAAAATTACATGACACCAGTGTGCATCCTATCAGACACGGATGGATCCCTACCAGACACGTGTGTGTGTGTGTGTGTGTGCATTCTAAACTCCATTGCACCACCTAATTAAACAATAAACAATGCTGGCCCCACCATTTCTAACCTTCCCATTCTATCTCAGCCACCTTCCAGCTTGTACTGCCATGTCATTTGCTAGTTTTCAACTCTTCCCTTTCTATCTCCCAGCCTATCACCAAACACTTCCACTAACAGAAACACTCTCTCTTCCTCTCCCAACGGACCACTTACTGTAAAGGATCTAATATATCTACATACACATTATGCTACATTGTAAAACCTAACACTTTACTGTAATTTGCATAATCTATACACATTTGGACAGACTGCAGAACAGCATTGTAGCAGACTGTATTTCCTAAGCATGGGGTAAAAATTTTAAAGGCAAGAAACATAATAGAATCTTAGAGCTGGAAGAAACCACAAGGGCCAACTAGTCCAACCCCCAGCCATGCAGGAACACACAGGTAAAGCAGTCCTGAAAGATGTCCATTCAACCTCTATTTAAAGACTTCCAAAGCTGGAGAGTCTATTCCGAATCAGTCCATTTCACTGTTGAACAGCTCTTACAGTAAAAAAGAAAAATCTCTCTAATCTTTGGGTGGAATCTCTTTTGTTATAATTATGATCCATTGGTTTGTGCTGTAGTCTTTGAAGAATCTTCTGCATGCCATCACTTCAGATATTTAAAGATAGCTATCATGTCACCTCCCACTCTTTTCTTTTTGAAGCTAAACATCTCAGCCATGGAAAACCACTGTATGATCTTGGGCAAGTCATATTCTTTCAGCCTCAGAGGAAAGCAAAAGTAAACCCTCTCTGAACAAATCTCAACAAGAAAACCCTCTGATAGGTTCGCTTTGGTGTTGCTATAAATTGGAAACAACTTGAAGGCACACAACCACCACCACAACATTCTACCTCTCACTTTTCTTTTCTTCAGTCTAAACATACCCAGCTCTCTAAGGTATTTTCATATAGCTTTTCAAAACTTTAATCATCTTGGTTGCCCTTCTCTGGACATATTTCAGCTTGTCGATATTCTTCCTGAACTGTGGTGCCCAGAATTGGACACATTTCAGGAGAGGTCTGACTAAAGCAGACTATAGTGGCACTGTTGCTTCCCTTGATCTGGAAACGATATCCCTGTTTATGCAGCCAGATATATATTTTCAGCAAGTGAGCATCAAGAAATAATACTTTTCCTTCTAATCACCTGACATTACAGGAGAAAATACTATTTAATTCTGCCAGGGTTTAATGATATTTAAACGACTCAAATAGTTTCTGTAAATGAATACATTAAAAGGGTTCATGTTCAAATACCACAATAAACCATAATGGGCTTCACAGCTTATTAGTTCTATAAATGTCACCTTGTTATTTACCATACAGGTAATGTAATTTTACATGAGATTCTATTATCATTTGAGCAATGAAGTAAAGTGCTTGTACAGAATATTCAGAAATATCCATTTGCAATGAGTGGATTTTTAAATTATCATACAGTGTCAGTCATTGTACACTAACAAACATTTAGTTAAAGTTGTTATTTGATAAATTTGTCAACATTGTCCCTATAGAGATAACTAAACATGAGTTTCTGACCTCATTAGAACTGCTGTGTTATGTGCTTTAAAAAAAGAAGACTGGATCTAGTTATAACTTGAGAAACTGTAAGAGCCTCGTGACATGAATTCTTTATATATGTGTGGAAATGCTAATTCCTGAAGTGACAAAATAAACTATGAAAACACTACTTAAAATATACAAATTAAAAAGTCATGATTTAAAATGTACTGGGTAGACCTGCTGGAAGAGATGTGTCTTTAATGCTGTATTAAACACTGTTAGCATTTTCAGCTGTTGTATCTCTTCTGGCAGGTCATTCCACAGTCTGGGGGCAGCAGACAAAAAGGTCCTCTGGGAAACTGTTGCCAGTCTAGTCCTGGCCAGTTGAAGCAAACATTTCTCAGAAGCCAATACAGCTGATGTAACAGGGGTGTTGTTTGCCTGTAAATAAATCACAAAGGATCCAGATTGCCCTCAGATAAAGTTACTTATGAAAGAAAGAGAAAACAGTTTTCCTTCATTTTCTGTTCCCTGTGTATCTCATGCCCTCAAAGATTTGATCAAGACAGTACAGTATGGGAAGTCAGTATAATGACACTGGTTACATTATAGCAGAATAGAGCATCAGGATCTGTGGTGTTAGCCAACATGGTGCTGCCCACATAGGCTAGAATTTAAATTCCGTCACTGCCATCTTCCATGACCATGCAGAATAAAGATAATGTGAGATTTTTGTCCAACGTGTCTGGAGGGCAGAAGGTTGGGGAATTCTGAACGATATCAAAACTAATTAATGTACTTGGAAAGTGTTCTGAAAAGGGAAAGGCATATCAAAATATCAAAAGTTACAAGAGCGTGTGTGATGATCAGTAAAAAGAAAGCTCACACAATTTGGTTCATTTCCTTGGGGATTATAGCCCAGGCAAATTATCAGTTATATCACCTCTTTGATTTTCAAGTTATTCTCAAGGTATTAGCAGTAGTTTGAGATCTGTATTGCCCTGAAAAATCAGAAAGGCTTATTCCCTTAAAAAAAAAAACCACCACAAAAAAACAAAACAATGAAGGTGTGTATGACACAAATCCTTTCTTCTACCATTATCTCAGTAATGAATATAAGTGTGTCTAACAGGTCTGATAACATGTCCAAACAGCAGTTCTTTTCTTGAAATTCTGCCAATTCTTTATAAATGAATGAAAAAGGGATCTCAAAGGGAAGGGATCACATATAAGCTCATGAGACTCAAGAAATAGGTCTGAAGAATCCTTCTTGGATATTGAGAAAGAAGTTCATTTACTTCAAAGTAATATATTCTGGATGGAGGAGTTATGATACTATATAACCACAGCAAGTTCATATTATTTAACTGTTGCTTTAAATGCAAATGCACTTAGTGCTTAGAGATAGTTGGTGGGAATAAGCAGGGCCCCTACACAGACAAAACTTCTTCTGTCAGCAGAAGTGGGAGATAGGTAATTTCTTCCTCTTGGTTGCAGCCCTTCTGACTTCCCAAAATTTGCTCTAGAGAGTTGGGAAATCCTCGGCAGGAGCTTTTTCACACTGTGCAGTTATAGGGCTATGACTCTAATTGACATCATCTTATGGAATCCTGGAATGTGCAGTTTATGAAGCTCTAGTGTCTTAACCAATTACAAAACCCAATGTGCATAGGATGCAGCCATGGTATTTATAGTTGACTCATGGGCCTATAACTGTGTAGTGTGAACAGGGCCTAAATTTGGAGCCTATATAAAATGCTACAAAGAAGAGAGAGGAAGCTAGCATGGCATTGGATGTAGGCCATTAACTATTTTACTTGCCTCATGGGCACTGTTGGGCTAAGAAGGGATAGAGAAATGCCATCAATCAATATGCAAAGGGATCTTGTAGCACCTTTGAGATTGAGTGAAAGACGTTGTAGCATAAGCTTTTGTAGACTTGGGTCCAGAACAGATGGACCATATAAAGCAGCTTCTGGTCACTTTGAAGGCGTGGCATTCAAATGATTCACATCTCCAAAGTGGCCCAAAGCTGCACTGACACCATGTTACAGTCCTTTGGACCAGAGCAAAAAGGAGTTGGGATAACCTGGCTCCTGGTGGCGCTGGTTGGTGTCAGTGTCCACAACCTGCTTTAGGATCCACTGTGCAATTGGCATGGTCCTAACCCAGCTCTGGCCGGAGTGGACATGGGCCACACCTTCCCACCCATCTGCTCTGGCCCTTAGTTATTTTCTCAGATACATGGTGTTCATCCCATGTAACTAAAGTAGACAAGGTCTATGAAAGCTAACACTACAACTTCTTTCACTCAGTCTAAAATGTGCTACATGATCCCTTTTCATACTGATATTCCAGATGAACATGGCTGTGTTTCTGAATCAATCAGTTATTCAATCTGTGCTAGACCACCTTTTTAAAGAAAGGAACATCAGCACCTTTTCTAGAACCCCTTGCATTCTTCCGTGTGGTGTCACAAATTGCTTTTCAAATGATCACCTGATGAAATGACAGGTTGTACATTGCTTCGTCCATCTATACCATTCACAGGCTGTTCCCACAATCAAATCAAAATATTCCAGTTATTTAAAACTCTAAGTCTCTGTGTGCTGTAAGTATGCTTTGTCTAAATACAAAGATAAAATATACGTTCCAGTTATATTATACTGTAGGTGTGGAAATAGTTAGATTGATGAGATTTTAAATCAAGACATTAAATCACACAATCTTACGTCTCTTTTTATCAGACTCATAAATCAAACCAAAGGCAGGGTTGCCACTTAGCAGGAGTCCTGATAGTTTTATTGATATTCATTGTGAGGGATCATTCCCATCTTTTAATAGCTAAGGCTTGCTATAAAATTTATCTCCATCCCTGTAGTTCAAAAAGGAGGATATCTACTTCTTACCACTTAAAGTCTAGCTTTGTAATGGAAGCACCAAAAAAGTAATAAATGCAAGATTAAATCTAGTATTAGTGGGAAATGTTCAGTTGTCAATGAACCTCCTAAGTCACCACTTGGCAAATGAATATTACAACACAGCCTAGACTGTCTGTAAGGAAGATCTCATGCATGAAAGAAAAGGATGTGGAGGGATATTATATTTTCATATACAATGAAATGTTGACCACATTTGGATCCATTGTTTAATTTTAATTTTTGAAAATCTAGGGTCCCACCCGTCCTCCCAATTTTTTAGGCCAATAGAATTTGAGTGAGTTGCATTCTCTGGTATACTCACATAAAAACAAGCCTGCACTTCATCCAAACCTTAATATTCAACATCAAATTTCAAAATCTTAATTTTGAATTTGCATGCTTATTTACAGATAGAAATCTTCCCTTCCAAAATTACTTGTGTTGTTTTTGTGTGTCTTCAAGTCATTTCTATCTTGACTCAAAGGCAACCCTATTACAGGGTTGCATTGGGAAGATTTGCTGAAAGAGCATTTGCCTGTGCATTCCTCTGAGGCTGAGTGTGTGACTTTCCAAAGATCATTCAGTGGGTTTCATGGCTGATCAGGGATTTGAATCGTGCTCACCAGGCTCATAGATCAATGTTCAAACCATTGCACCATGCTGGCTCTAAATTACTTTTAGTTATCTTTTATTATATGTGTACAGGTAGGAAGTATACAATATTTGGGGAGCGGGAATATTCTGGTAAATTATTCTATCAGATATTTTGCAGTTGAATCAGTCCATTTCATTATTACGTATTGACAGAGGTTTTTTTTTTAAAGAACATGTTAGTTAGAATCCTATTAGTTAGTCCCAACTACAATATGCCCATTGAATTATTGAATGGTAAATCAACACTTAGGTAAATCCCACTAATTTCAAATGTCTACTTTAGGCAGGAATAGCAACAGAAGGCAGGCCAGTATTTTTAAATGTTTGAAATGGTCCAAAGTAGGAATACCCACTATCCCCAATATTCAGTTGAGACACTGATTTAGCAATCTGGAAAATATACAAACCTGATGCCAGCCAATATGGAGACTTTCCAATTTGATGTGGGATGAATCTCCCTTTGAAAATCCAAATCGTCATGCCCTCATTGTTTCTATCCGATAATAATAATAATAATAATAATAATAATAATGTTTGTGTCTCTTCACATGTAGTCAAAACTAGAAGACACCTTCTGATATTATAACCTTATGATGAGATTATGCCTACCTGACTGGGGGGGGGGGGGTTGTTGTGGTGTCAGTTGAAGTCATTTCCAATTTATGGTGACCCTAAGTTGAACCGTTCATGGGTTTTTCTTGGCAAGATTTGTTCAGATGGGAGTTTGCCTTTGCCTAGTTCTGAGGCTGAGAGAGTGTTTCCATGGTCAAGTAAGGATTCAGTTTCCAGAGGAATAGTCCAACACCCAAACTGCTGTATCACATTGGCTCTCTGTTTGGGTGGGGTATAAACTACCTTTATATTTTGAATTTTAAAAAGGGTTTCAAAGAGGTCATTTAAATTTTATGGCAGAACTGAAAGAAATGAGAAAGTTGTTCTTTCCAAATGAACCAAATCTGTCAGGTTTTAGGACAGATGCAGCAAATTTTAAGCAAGAGCAGCTCTAACAGCCTGAATTTTTTCACTAAAAGACATGCTTATTCCCCAAGAACTAATTTGTGGTCAGTTGTTACAAAAATAAAAGAAATCACAGAGGTTGCCCTAGTTCAGAAACTTGAAAAATTTCAGAAGGGTGGGTGCAGAAATAGTGGCAGGGTAAAGTTTAAATTTGGAAGGCAAATGTGGTTGCCCTTTTCTCCCTTAACCCTCTTACATGGTTATTTGCTTGTCCTTCCTTCCTTCCTTCCTTCCTTTGCTCTTCATGGCAAATTGCATGGAAATAGCATATGTCATAGAGGTGTCCTTGGTTAAGAACATTTCAGAAGGATAAATTTCAGAAAGATAGATGGAGAGGCTAGGAGGTTATGATGAATGAAATACACTTTGTTTTCTGCTCTATCACCACAGAATCACAGAAAGTGCAATAGAACAGGAATAGATGATGGATAAGGAGCATTCAGAGGCAGACTTACTGCCTTTTCAAGCAAGGGCCCATTTTGTGTTATATAATCCCTCCATCCCATCCCACCAATTTCACTAGGACATCTCATACTTTTAATTTTTGTATTCCTTTCTTCCTACATATTGAAATTGCTAACAGATCTTCAGGTTCATATTCACTCTGTATTTTGGAGGAACACTGCTTTGATTCAGACACCTACCAAAGTTGCTTGGATCAGTCTGATTTGATTCTGCCTTTGGGATTTGTCCAAAGCCAAATCACACCCCTATGCTGAATAACAAGGGCAGATGCCCTTCCATTTGGTCAGACATTTTTCCAGAATTTGTTTGGAAGTGAGAAATGCAGTTTGCCACACAACACATCCCTTTCATGGACAGTCAGGCCTAGGGATGGAATATTGGTTGAGAACATTTTGTTCTGTTCTGCACAATTTGTTTTGTACATCCATGCCACCAGTAAGATTGTATATGTCATTTCGTTGAAATGGAAAGGCACACTCTAGTAAGAGGAATGTGGGAAAGTCAGAATTAGTAACCCAGTAGGACAGGTTAATGTTTTCTATCCTCAAGGGTTTACAAGTAATACAGATCTAACAACAACAACAACAACAACAACAATATTTATTTGTATCCCGCTTCTCCCTGTATTGGATCGAGGCAGGTAACAACAAACAAAAAGAATAAAATCAAAGATGACTATCAATCTCCCTCCCACTCTAAAATACCATTAAAAACAATTCCCAATAAAATGGTTAATAAAATAAAACGAGATCAAAGTCCGGTGGGTACTGCTAAACAAATGGAGAGGAAATTCTGAGGAGATCAATTTGGGAAGGCCTGCTGGAAGAGATCTATTTTTATTGCCTTCTCAAGGCCTCCAAAGATGTTAGATAGCAAATCTTATCCAGCAGGTCATTCCAGATTTTTGGAGCAACAACAGAGAACATCCTCTGGGAAGTTGTCTTCAGTCTAGTTCTCTCTAACTGCAGTAGGTTCTTCCCAGAGGACCTGAGAGTGTGGGAAGGATTGTATGGGAGGAGGCGTTCCCTCAGGTAAGCTGGGCCCAAGCCATGTAAGGCTTTATAGGTAATAACCATCACCTTATACTGTGCCCAGAAGCTAATGGGCAACCAGTGTAGGGATTTTAAGATAGGTGCAATAGAATCAAATTTGGAACTCCCTGTCACCAATCTGGCTGCCCATTATGCCCTGATATGAACTGCAGAAATAATGCAATTTGACATTGCTTTATTTGCCATGGCTCAATGCTATGAAATTCTGGGATCTGTAGTTTGTTATGGCCCCAGAGCTCTTTGACAGAGAAGGCTAAATAGCTCACAAAACTACAAATCCCAGAACTCCATAGCATTGAGTCACGGCAGTTAAAACAATGTCAAACTGCATTATTTCTACGGTGCAGATTAGACCACTATTACCAATAATCAGTTATGCTGTGGGGGCAGTTTCAATGAAAGTACAACCAAGTTTATATTTTAAAAGTAGCAGAATGGGCAAAATTACATTATTTGTAGGCGAGTAACCTTTTTAGTTACTTTATAATGTTACTTTTAGAAAGACATTTAAAGTCATTTTGGAGGCATTGTTGTGGTTAGTTGTAAAAAGTAACGTAAATCGTTACATATCAGATAAGTCTCAAGGTTTATGACTTTTCTTTTTCATTTGTAAGCAGGTAGTAAAGCAAGTAGTAAAGTAGCAAAAAGAAAAGTAAGAAGCAGCACAACAAGCAATAGAGCAAGTTAATTTCGAACACGGCAACAGATTAATTCCCAAACATTGCCATGAGAAATAGGAATGAATTGCTTTTTAAAAAGTTATTTCCCCTGCCTTATCTATACCTTATGAATTTCTTCTGGAGGTTTGATATAGTATAACTTTGTCAGAGGTTAATTGAAAGCCAATTATTATAGATGAAGATTAGTTAACAAAAGCATGTGTGCGTGCGCACACACACAGACACACAGTGAAATATAACTGAAATATAGCTAAGAAGACTTCAAAACTCTTTGAAAGTCTTATTCCTCTCCCCCCCCCTCCAGACTTGTTTAAAAACCATTGGTGGTTATCTACTTTATAAACGCCTTATGTCAGCAACAAACTCTTTGATCCTATGGGAACTGACCCAGAAGAATTCATCTGCTACTGAATAAGGTTGAAGATAAACACAATATGGAAAAGGGCTGTGAAATACGCAGCTGGCTCTCTTTTCATAATAACACCCATCTCTAGGATGTTAATACCAATGAATCAAAGGTTGATAGATCACTGTTGCCCCTCCTCATTTGCTCATCTTCTTGATCAATTCCATGGCTTTCTCCTTTTTATTTTGCTGGGAAGCCAAGCACATCACAGGCAGGTTCTTGGCAAAGAAATGCTGAGTTTGTATTCCATCTTTATTTACCATATGGACAAGGGGAAGGATGCAGCAGGAGTTACTAAGCAGAACAAGTGGTGAGAGTCAAAAATGATGCATCTGCACTTCATTTGCTACTGTGTTTGAAGAAAGCATCTATAGACCAAGATTTGGTTGTTGTATGCCTTCAAGTTGTTTCCGACATATGGCGACTCAAAGGAGACCCTATCACAGGGTTTTTGTGGCAGGATTTGTTCAGAGAAGACTTGCCATTGCTTTCCCCGGAGACTGAGAGCATGTGATTTGCCCAAGATCACCCAGGGGGTCTCCATTAGTGAGTAGGGATTTGAACCCTATTCTCCAAATAATAGTTCTACATTCAAGCCACTAAACCATGCAAGGTATCTCTCATGCAGTCACTGTATTTCAAGCTTCCTTTTTTATATCATGTCTATCATCATCCTAGAAATTCTACCAACTCTTCCAGTACTGAGTAGAACTATTCTTTGCTAGCTCGATGCTCCTGCCAAGATAGGGAACACTTACCCAATCACAGGACTCAAAAATATTAAAGTAGATTTTCTTCATACCATGAACTTCTGCTGGAATCCTATGCACATTTTCTTGGAAGTAAATTTCTAACCAATCCATTTTTTTTTTACATTTACCTTGTCTAATACGGTTGGTTTTTGCTGCCATAGCTATCAGTCAACAATGTATGTGTGTAAAGTGTCATTCTGCTTTATCGCACTTGTGGGCAAACGGGACTTAAATGAGAGTTAAAATAGAGAAAACCAGGAATCGTCATATGATAAACTTCAGGCATTTCCTGGTTTTCTCTAGTTTGACTCCGTTTAAATCCTGTTTGCCCGGTGGTGTGATAAAGCAGATATAGAATCATAGAATCATAGAATCATAGAATCGTAGAGTTGGAAGAGACCACTAGGGCCATGCAGTCCAACTCCCTGCCATGCAGGAAATCCAAATCAAAGCATCCCTGAAAGATGGCCATCCAGCCTCTGTTTAAAGACCTCCAAGGAAGGAGACTCTATCACCCTCCGAGGGAGTGCATTCCACTGTCGAACAGCCCTAACTGCCAGGAAGTTCCTCCTAATGTTCAGGTGGAATCTCTTTTCCTGTAGCTTGCATCCATTGTTCCGGGTCCTGTTCTCTGGAGCAGCAGAAAACAAGCTTGCTTCCTCTTCAATATGACATCCTTTCAAATATTTAAACAGGGCTATCATATCACCTCTTAACCTTCTTTTCTCCAGGCTAAACATCCCCAGCTCCCTAAGTCGTTCCTCATAGGGCATGGTTTCCAGACCCTTCACCCTTTTTTGTCACCCTCCTTTGGACACGCTCCAGTTTCTCAATGTCCTTTCTGAATTGTGGTGCCCAGAACTGGACACAATATTCTAGGTGGGGCCTGACCAGAGCAGAATACAGTGGCACTATTACTTCTCTTGATCTAGACACTATACTTCTATTGATGCAGCCTAAAATAGCATTGGCCTTTTTAGCTGCCGCATCACACTGTTCACTCATGTTCAACTTGTAGTCTACTTGGACTCCTAGATCCCTTTCACACGTAGTTTCCTTCAGCCAGGTGTCACCCATCCTATATCTGTGCATTTTATTTTTCCGCCCTAAGTGCAATACCTTACATTTCTCCATGTTGAATTTCATTTTGTTAGCTTTGGCCCAGCTTTCTAGTCTATTCAGGTCATTTTGGATCTTGATCCTGTCCTCTGGGGTATTAGCTATTCCCCCTAATTTGGTGTCATCTGCAAATTTGATAAGTATGCTCCCAATTCTGTCATCCAGGTCATTGATAAAGATGTTGAATAGCACTGGGCCCAGTTTAGTTTAGCTTCCTGACATGACATGAAAATACACACTAAGATAATATGCTAACCCATAGAAAGTGTGTGTGGGAGGGGCAGGGGGCGGAATGAGGTTCTGCAGATGTTTTTGTCATACAACTTCTGCCAGCCATACTGAGCATAGCCAATAGACCTGACAGGCTGCAGTTGCCCATGCCTACTGTATACATTTTCTAGTAGCAGAAATCATCAGAAAAACAGAACTATTTTCACAGAACGATACACTGAAAACTATGAAACATTTTAAAATATACATTTTGAATATTTGTATCATTTAAATCATCTGCTTTAACATTAATTACCTAACACCACACATATTTCTAATGGTATATATCCTGGAGCTCTAATTTATTGGAGAGATTACTGTCCTAGCAGCTCAATTTTATTGCCAATTTTTAAAAATGCATAGGAAAATCAATTATTCTGGTTTGGTTTGCATGTCATTTTCTGAAAATGTATGCAGAATCTTTGTCTCCCACAACCACTAATTCCATTAACAGTTTTCACAGATGATAACCGGACCAAATGAATAAATATATTAAATAAACATTCTGATTATCTTTGATGCCCTTTCATTCAGAACACTGACAGATGCTCACAGAAAAGTCAACTTATAAATGCTGGAAAAATCCACCTACTGGCAGAGCCCAAGCATCACTTTTTGGGGGCTGGTACAAATCTCACAATCTTTTATCCAATGTATACAATATCATATTCCATTAAAAAAATAATCCTGAAATTGTTGTTATATATTCTATTTTTAAAAAAATCTGCCTTTGCTCCTTTTGTTAAATAATAAGCCACCCTGAGAATGCTACAAATTTGCTAATTCTCTTGCAGTTTTTTGGTATGCCTTTATTTTCTCATGGATGAACATAGTTGCAAACATTCAGGCAATTAACTTTAAGCTGTGTTTCTCTGAACATTTTTTTTTATTGCCAAAGCATGAATTAGAATGCCAAAGTCAATTTCAATTCCAAGTTAGCAATCAACAGAGAAGATGGCTTATCATTCTTTCTCTGTTTGAGAACACCTGAAGTGTTTTTATGTGTGCTAACTTTCTGAAATTTCTTTTAGCTACCACCATGGATTTGGGGGGTGGGGGTGTTCAGGCTATGTGGCCATGTTCTGGAAGAGTTTATTCCTGATGTTTTGCCAGCTATCTGTGGCTGGCATCTTCAGAGAATGCTGGCATGGGAGTGAGTGTGATATATATATATATATATATATATATATATACACATACACACACACACATACACACACACACACACACACACACACACGGATGCACGCACGTGCGTGCACACACACACTGTGTGACCCTTGGTTGAGAGGGAGTGGTTTACATATTAATCTGTGTGTCGGTCTGTTGCTGAATCCCAGAGAGGAAGGCCAAAAGATTATCATGGTCAATGGTATTGAAATACACTGAGAGATCCACAGAACCAACATAGACACACTCCCCCTGCCTAGTTCCTAGCATAAGTCATCCACAAAGTTAACCAAAGCCTTTCTGGTAATTATCTAATATGATAGGGTTCATGGTTTTTCGTTTTTGTTTTTGTTTTTCAAAAAAGGCTTCAGCACAACTTCTTTTAGGCAGGATGGAAACTCTTCTTTCTGTAACGAGACATTCACCAGCACTACTCTGCTTATCCGCGCAGCCAATTCCCCTCTAGCTGCTTTAATAAACCAAGAAGTTCACGGCTCCAACATGCCAGTGGTGCTTCTTCCACATTTAAAAATGCTGTCTACTTTCTCAGGCTGCACAAACTGAAATGTATCCTGTGATACAGGATGAAAGGAGCTAAAGTTACATCCACTTGACTGTATTAACTTCAGCAGCCAAGTCAGAGCACATCCAAGCAAGTTTGTCTGTAAAGTGTTACGTAAATTCTTCATGAAATACTTACATTTCTGCAGTCGCTTTCCCTAATATAAAACATTTTAATTTAAAGCAAGTTTCACTAAGACAGACATTTTTGTGTATATGTTTTCATTAACTGACTCCACTGCAAAGTCTAAAGATAGGTAAGTTTTGAAGGATAATCAAGTCTTCATTTACGCATATGAAAAGCAATATTAATGTCATAAAAAAATTAAGTGAGGTAATTAGGTAATTAAAATCAGCCATATACAAAAAGGATATGCCTCACATGTGGAGGCAGGATTTTCTGAACAGGATCCAGTATTGTTCTTTCAGATCCATTTTGGATCCCATGGTTTACTTCCCTATCCTATGACAATAGAAGCACAACCGTCTTCTCTCTCTCAATGTAGCCTTCTATGGTACCAAAAGTTTTATTCTAGAGTGCTTTCTAGCCCTCAAAAATAGGTTTTAGGGTGTATAAGAATGCTGCAGCAGGGAGGTGAATCACTGATACTGGTGGAAAGAGCAAGATCCATGTGGGGCCCCAATGTGAACACTGTCTAAAATGAGATGCGCTTCTGCTTTGCAATGTTTTGTAATGCTCACCTAGGCCCCATTGAATTGACTGAATGCACTTTTAATGCAGATTAAAATGTACATTATGGTAGCTCTAGGGATCATACATGACTAGAGTGGAAATTATTTTATTATCTTGGGCCATATTAAATCTAAAAGAATTTTTTTTTATGACAGCCAGGAAAACTAGGTTCTGTAAACCTGCTCGCCTTGGGATGGTAGACAATTATATTATTGAGCCATTTTCTTTATAGCCATTGAATGAAAAATGCATTAACATAATGGGGGGGGCAATTAAATATTTATGGCTATTCTATGCATTTATTCCATCCTTTTGCACTTAAAATAAATAAGCAACCCTGCCATCTGTCCACCCCCACATCTTCCCTTATAATGGCTTTTTGTAACATAGGCGAGATACAGACCGCCCCTTTGGGACAGCCTGCAGCCTCTCCATTGAAGCACGGATTGGGGCCAGAGCAGCCACAGCAGCAGCCCAAAGGCCCCAATCCTGTGCTTTTTGGGACCAGGAAGAAGTGGCAAAATGCCGCTTCTCCCTGGTCCTAAAAAGGGGTATCCTTGGGGCTTCATACTCCAGGACACCCCAGGGAGCCGCAGCCAGGAGAGAAAGGGGCCGCTTGACCCCTTTCTCCCGGCTTCGATCCCACAGCCATTTGGTAGCTGTGGGAACGAGGCACTCCCCAAGAAGGAGCTCCATTTCAAATCTCCTTCCAGCGTCGTGCCTAGGCTGCCGTAAATGGCCTGGGACGGCGCAAGGATGTCACACGCGTGCCGCTCCATTTGGAGGTGGCATGCATGTGATGTAATCATGGCAGCCCCTGTGTGGACGGGAGGCCGCCATGATTGCATCCTCGTCACATGCTAGGCTTAGGCCTCGTGTGGGCGGAGCGCCTCAAGGCAACCCTAGCACATGACAAGGACGTCATGTAAGGCCTGTCTGGAGAGAGCCATAGTTATATTTTATTTCATTTCTTTAGTGGGAAGTATCACTATGTACCATTAAAAAAAACATAACAAAAAAATTAAAATTCAGACCATGGAGATGGGGGTGGTTACAAGAAAAAAATGTGCCTTCAAGTCAACTATGACTTATAGCAACCCTATCATAAGGTTTTCTTGGCAAATTTTATTCAGAGATTTTTTTTTAGAGACATTGCTTTACTTTTTGGCTTACCTAAAGTCACTCAGTGGTTAAATGGGGATTCAAACCTTTGTCTTCCAGAGTCCAAGAATCACACATAGTGCTGTTGTTGTTTGCCTTCATTTCTGACCTATGGTGACCCTAAGGTGAATCCTGACGGCACCAGATCCTTTCTGATCTTGGAAACTAAGCCCTAGTTAGAAACTGGATGGGAGACCACTAATGACTACCAGATGCTGTAAGCTTTATTTCAGAGGAAGTAACTGGCAAAACCACCTCTGAGTATTCCTTGCCTAAGAAAACCCTAAGCCATATACAAACACACTGTTAACAATCCTTATAACCCTCACACTGAAAATTTGTTTCATAACATTTAGAGCTGGACATGTTTTGAAGTTGCAGTGATACATGTTACATGTGTGTAGGAGTCATGCTGACAAGAGAACATGTGAAGACCTAGATCAAATTAAGGAAATGGGTTTACTGATCACCTTTCTCCCTGTCCCCAGCTCAGTGCATTTTTCCTTACAATGGAAGGAAAGAGAGTCCCACTGAAAGGCAATCATTAACCATACCCTTTACCTCACCTTATGACACTATTCCTGAACATCCTTCCTGCTTGATCACAAAAGGAGTGTCTCAGATCTAATAAATGCATTGTCACTCCAGAGCTAAAGCCATCAGGCATTCTGGACCTTTTTGTCAGTTGTTGTTGTGTAATTCCTTGCATTGATGGCTGCTGGCTTTTTTGGTTGGGGTGGATGAAAGGTGCAGTCCAACAGCATCAGGAAGGCTGGAGAATTGCCAGCCTGGAAACTGGTTTCCAGACTTGATGTGATTTGCTACTGAATCTGACTGCAGTATGATTGATTTCATTCATTGTGGCACAGCATTTTCAAGTGAAAATGATCAAGAAATGAGTGCTCATCAGGAATCCTGTGAAGAACCCCCCCACACACCAACTACTTAAAAGTAAATGTAGTGATATTGTTGCATAAGCCAACTTATACATTATTTAAGCTCTTTGCTCATCATTGTATGATTCAATAATGTGGATTGAGTCTCAAAAATACATGTCAAACAAAGATTCCTTAATTAAGAAGTATTACTTTACATCATCAGGCTGACTGAAGGTCAAACTTGGCGATGAAAGAGATGAATGATCACAGGGAAATTCAGTAGAGTAACTATGCTCTAGTAGATCTGAAGACAGCTGTGGTGCTGGTGTTGCATTACCTGAGAAGTTGTGAAGTCACTTTCAGTGTACTGTTGGATCCATTACTGTACTGCATTGTGGCTACAAGTGCTTTTCTCATTTGCCAAAAGGCAGGATTCTGCTAGCCTGATGTCCTTAATATATCAATATGTATAACTTCACTTAATATCTTTATTTGTTATTGATAACAGCCCTTGAGTCCACCTTGGCTCATGACAACCCTATGGATGAACCCCTTGAGTGACTCCAAAAACCTCTATCTTCCCTTGCTGTGCTCAGGTTCTGCAGACTGAGGCTTGTGGCCTCTCTGAGGCCAAACATCTGGCATGTGTTCTCCTTCTCTTCCTACTGCCCTCTATCTTTTCTATATTGTTGGCTTTTCTAATGATTCATGCCTTCTCATAATGGAGCCAAAGTAAATCGCTCTCAGTTTAGTCACCCTGGATTCCAGGGAGAGTTCAGGCTTGATCTGTTCTAGGGCCCATTTGTTTGTCTTTTTGGCTTTCCATGGTATCCTCAACACTCTTCTACAGCACCACATCTCAGATTCACTGTCCTGTTCTCACTGGGGAATACTATGGCTTGTATGATCCCCACTTTAGAGTTCAGTTTATGGTCTTGTCCAGTTCGTTCATAGATGCCCTTCCCAAACCTAGTAATCTTCTTATGTCTTGACTGCAGTCTCCATTCTGATCAATGTTTGATCCACAGTATGAGATCTCATTGAGTATTTCAATTTTCTCATTATCTAGGATGAATTCTTGCAGATCTTCCATAGTCATTATTTTTGTTTTCTTAATGTTCAATATCAAGCCTACTGTGGCACTTTCCTCCTTGACCCTCACCCATAGTTATTCCAGGTCTTTGTTGATTTCTGCTGGTGGTACTGTGCTATCCGGGCACAGTACAAGGTGTTGGTGATAACCTATAAAGCCCTATATGGCTTGGGCCCAGGATACCTGAAGGACCGCCTCTCTCCATACATTCCGCCCCGCACCCTCAGAACTTCTGGGCAGCAACTACTGAGGGTCCCAGGGGCTAGACTAACCTCCACAACAAGGAGGTCATATTCCATCGTCGCCCCGGCCCTCTGGAATACGCTGCCCATAGAGCTCCGCTCGGCCACCTCTCTGGCCCAGTTTAAGAAGGAGCTAAAAACCTTCTTATTTCAATCTGCATTCCCCGAATGAAGTTCCAGCTGGTCTCCCCCCCCCCCCCCCACGACAATGGTGATTGGCTGATGGTGTTTTAATTTTGTTTTTAATATACATGTATTGTATTTTTTGTATTATGGTGTTTTTGTATTGTTATTGATAATATGTTGTTCACCGCCCTGATCAATGGAAGGGCGGTATACAAATAAAATTTTTATTATTTATTTTATTTATCTGCATATCTTAGGTTGTTAATTATTCTTCCTCTGATCTTCACTCCTCCTGCCTTTGAGTCTAGACCTGCTCTGCATACAATGTTTTCTGCATACAACTTGAATAGATAGGTTGATATTATGCAGCCTTGCCTAATCCCTTTGCTGATTGGAAACCTCTTGTCCTGAGTTACATATCAGGACAGTCAAATGTGGTGGGACTCCCATTTCTTTGAGAGCATTCTATAGCTTTTTCTGATCTATGCAGTCAAAGACTTTGATATAGTCAATAAAGTACATGCAGATTTTCTTTTGGAATTTCCATTATCTATCGTATGTTTGCAGTGTAATCCCTAGTATTTCTTTGTTTCCTGAAACCAGCTTGTATCTCTGAGATTTCTCACTCCATGTAAGGTAGAGGTCTTTGCTGCAGAATTTTGAGCATGACTTTGCTGGTCTGGGAGATTAGTGCAATGCTCCTGTGGTTACTGCAAAATTTTATTTCTTCTTTTTTGTATATAGGAATATCATTTCCAGTCTATGGGTCATTGCTTTGTTTTCCATATTCATTGACAGATTTTAGTTAATACTGAGCATGAGTCTGCTTCTGTGACTTGTAGCAGTTCTGCTGGTATGTCATCTGTTCCTGGTGATTTATTCTTCCCAGTTGCTTTGACTGCAGCTTTCCAAAAATTGAGGTTCATCTTCATACTGTATGTTTCTTCTTCCCATGTGTCATATATCCTTTCAGATTTTTATATAGCTCTTCCGTGTATTGTTTCCATCATTTTAAATTTCATCTTGGCCACATATTATGTTCCCCTTCTGATTGTATAACGTACTCGAAAGCAGTGGTTCCCAAATTTTGGTCTTCCAAGTGTTTTGAACTTCAGCTCACAGAAACCCCAGACAGATTGGCTGACAGTTAGGAATTCTGGGAACTGATGTCCAAAACATCTGGGGGACCAAAGTTTAGAAAACAATGGCGGGTTACAAACGGCCCTCAAGGGGCCGTTTTCCCGCCGCCACCGCCATTCGCTGCGTAGGGAAGCCCCAGCTGCCAGACCGCGAGGCTTCCCCGCGCAGCAAAAAAGGAGCGGCGAAATGCCGCTCCTTTTTGGAACGCAGAAGTGGTGCCGCGAGGGGTGGAGTGCGCCCTCGCGACGTCACTTCCGCCGCGACACGTCTGGACGCACAGCGTCCTATACGCCAACATGGCGGCGCCCATGTGGATGGGCACCGCAAAAAAGTCCGCGCTCCGCACGTACTGGGAGGAAGGGCCGTCAGGAAGGTAAGAACCTTCCTAACCCTAATATGGCCCTTCCTAACCCTAGTATGCGCGGAGCGCGGACTTTATGGCGGTTTGTAACCCGCCCTTGATCTAAAGAATAATCCCACCCAACAGTGGGGCAGGACTTTCTCTAAATACTGATTTGGGAAAACATGGTGGCCTACTACTTAATAGGAGCCTCCTAAGCTTTAACATAGCTGCATCTAGAACACATGTGCATGTCTTCAGGGTTGAAAATATAACAAATATTAGAGCTGGAAGTTATAACCACTGAATAGTATTTTGTTAATGCTTTCCTCAGCTTTTTAATTATGGTGTTGAGATTTATCTGAAAATAAGCCATTCTTTCATCCAAGTAATCCCAATGAAAACTGAACATCCTCTGCATAAGAAAGAGTAAATGCTTGGCTGGGAAAGATGGGGGAAAACATCTTATTTGTTAGCTCCCTATTAAATTAGTAAATGTTGTCTTTACCATCAAAAGGAAAACAAACAGCAGTGCAGATATAATGTGGCATCTGGCTAAGCTTAACTTTTTAAAAAGAGAGCTACTAATTTTCACACTAATAAAACCATTTCAACAGGAGAGATGAGTGTTATGCTGCCTTGTTAACAAAAAGAAAGAAAGAAAAGCAATCCACATGGTTTTAACAGCCAAAGCTGAGTTTTAGTTTATAAAGTTTATTTAGTCACTTCTGCAGCTCAGTCAGAAAGAAAGCTGCAGAAGGGTAATTTATCTTTATTTGCCAGCTCCCCGGGGTGACCTTTTCTGAAGGGCAAAAAGCAAGCAGGAAAGAAGGAATCAAACACTGCCCATCCGGTGTTGATTTCATATTTTTCTTAAATTTCTAACCACCAGAATTTAGCAATTTTCTAATCTTCCTTCCCTTGACCTAAAAGCTTGCAAAATTTGTAAGCTGCCAGAATCGATTATTAATTTAGTTCAGACTTAGGAATGCATCAAACTTTTGTTTTCTTTTAAAAATGTTCAGCAGGCATTGGAATTAAAAAAAAAAGAATAAAAATATATCCCCCCCCTAAAAAGTAGTAATGAAAATGAGTCATCATTTCCAAGGCATGACGAGTCTCAGCACCTTTTGAAAGCTTCTAATAGGAAGGCTGAACTCTGTAAAAGTCCCTTAGCATTCCTGTATCAACAAAATTGCCCTTGTACAACCTCCAGAACTCTTTGACCTCCAAAAATGCACTTTTCCCCATCCCTATATCAACCAAAATTGTGAGCATTATTTCAGGCCTAGACAGGCACGGGTAGCCCATGGGGAAGGGATAAAAATTGCTGCCGCTACATCTCACACAGTTGCTCTTCCTTAAACCTTTTGGTCTTTTTGAATGTCTCCAAACTTTTCTACCAACTTAGGCCTGTGGGCAATTGTGGCAGGACCAAGGGACCATTTTCTGCTCCTGGGACCATGGGGAGAGGGCTCATAGAATGCCCCAAATGCAACAAACAAACAAACAAAAACACAAAATCCTGGGAATGGCTGGAAGTCCATTTCTTCTGGCATTTAAAAAAAGGCACTGCATTTAATAGTAAGCAACACCAAAGTGGCTGCAACCTATTTAAAAGGTGAACTGCCAGTAGCTAATTTTGCTTTGATTAGAAAATTCATAGTCTAGCTAGTGTCAAGGGGCTGAGTCAGCCACAAAACAAAAGAAAACAAGACCCTTAGGCCCATAGAGGCTCACTGGTCTCCAACCTTCCCATCCTGAGCTAAAGCATCTCTGGTTTCTTCCAATTCTGTGATTCTATGATTTTCTACCTGACTCTTATGGTTTTGCTCCCACACACATTGACTTCGCTCATTCTGTTACACTCTTTGGCCATTGCTTGTCCAACTTCTGTAAAATCTCACGGAGGAAAAAGAAGGCTAAATGGTCATTTATCAGTGTTTGAACAGAAGCCAGTTAGTTAGGAACTAGAAAAGGCTGCACAGTGAAAAATCCTAATTAGTGGATGCAGTTAGTGGAAATCATCAGTCACCACACCGTCATCACTTTCAGTATTGCCTCAGTGACACACTCACTTCAGAGGGAAAAACTGCTTATCATCAGTAGGAACAGAAAATAAATTCTTATTAACTTATTTTTAAGACATTTATCCAATCTGTGAAACTATTAATGAAAGTGTGCACATATTCTTTTGCTATTCCATCCCTGGGAAGGAACTGTAAGAAGCAAGATAGGACATATAATTGAAAGACACCTTGCTTCTGGAATTCCTTGCCCAAAGAGTCTCAGTATACTCTGTCTCTAATTACTTTCCACGAGCAAAGAATGGCTAAGATTCTACACTACTTTAGCATAGCATAAACATCCAACAGTGGAGTTATTTATGTAACCCTTGCACTGAATACCAATGCAGTGCAACATATCTGGACCTATGGTCAATGTACATGGCTAACAATCCATTGTATAATTGAAATGCACAATGTGCAATACAATGCATAGAGGCAATGTTTGATTTCTACAGCATCTGCAATGGTCCCAACTGTGCAACTCCACATGCTTTTCTATCAGCTGCATATAACTATCACAACCCCCCCCCGCCACACACACACATACACCCCATAGCTCTGCATGCATAGTACAAGTTATAGCGGTTGGTGATGTGCATTGTTGCTGCGGTGTCCCTTCGGAGAGAAAAAGGCCGCTGGCAGGCCACCCTTTTGGGGCGGTCTGTCCCGCACCAATGATCTGTATCAAGTATGGAAAACATAACAATGGCTCAGGTAGTAATGCTCAATATACATTCCAATTCCCAAGAAAGGGGACACCAGGGATTGCAGTAACCACAGGACTATTGCATTAATCTTACATGCAAGCAAAGTGATGCTCAAAAATTCTACAACAAAGACTTTTTACCATAAATGGAGTGAGAAATGCCTGATGTTGAAGCTTAGTTCAGATGGGGAAGGGGCACAGCAGTTTATATTGCAAACATACATGAGATAATGGAGCACACTAAAGAATTTCAGAAGAAAATAAGGCTGTGCTTTATAGATTATAGCAAAGCCTTTGACTGTGTAGCTCATGAAAAACTATGGATCACTCTTAAAGAAATGGGTGTACCACAACATTCAATTGTCCTAATGCACAGCCTGTACTCAGAATAGGAGGCTACAGTTAGGACAGAATATGGAGAAATGAAATGTCTTCCAACTGACAAAGTCTGAGTTTTCTCACCCTATCTGTTTAACTTGTACGCTGAATATATCATATATAGAGCAGGATTAGACTCAGAAGAAGGAGGTGTGAAAACTGGAGGAAGGAGCATCAGAAAGTTAAGATATGCAGATGACACCCTATTAGTAGCAGAATATGACAGACTTGGAGCAATTCCTGAAGAAAGTCAAAGAAGAAAGTGCAAGAGCAGGTTTATAGCTCAACATTAAGAAAATAAAAATAATGACCACAGCTGATTTGCATAACTTTAAAATAAACAATGAAGACAATGAAAAAGTCATTCATCAAAATGGAGAGTAGCCAAGAAATCAGAAGAAGACTAGGACTTGGAAGGGCAGCTATAAAGGAACTGGACAAGATTCTGAAGTGTAAAGGTATAACACTGAATACTAAAGTTAGGACTGTGAAAGCTGGACATTGTAGAAAGTTGCTAGGAAGAAGATCAGTGTATCTGAAATGTGGTGCTGGAGAAAAGATCTGTGTATAGCACAGACTGCTACAAAGACAATTAAATGTATCTTAGAGTAATGCAAGCTAGGACTCTCCCTAGAAGTCAAGATAACTTCTGTGCAGTACAGACTGCCCTAAAGGAGCAGCCTGCACCCACCCCTTTTCATGGTGGATTGGGGCCAGGGCAGTCTCACCAGCAAAATGCCACTTCTCTTTAGCCTGGAAAAGGGATGACTTTGTGCCTTAGGCACCAACGGCAGCTTGGTGCTAAAGAGGAGAAAGGAGTGGCTGCCACATCTCTTCTGCATCGTTGGTGTGGCCGTTTGGTTGCCACACCAATGATGCACAGGCCTAAAAGGAGCTCCATTTTGGAGCTCCTTCCTGCACCTCCTCCAGACCGCCATAAGCAGCCTCGGGCGGCACGGACACATCATGCGTACACCGTGCCGTTTGGACATGATGCGTGCATGACATCACTGTTACATGTGCCGTGTGGACGGCACTGCATAATGATGCCCCCCCCCACGTACTAGGATTAGGGACTGAGCAGTTGGTGCACAGTCCCTAACCCTAGTATCGCTGGGAGTATGCCGCATTTGGGCAGTCTGTATTGTGCCTTCGTTAAGACTGTGATACTTTGAGAAGACATGACTCACTTGAAAAAAGAATAATGCTTGGTAAGGCAGAAGACAGCAGGAAAAGAGGAAGACCACATTACAGATGGATAGACTCAATTAAGAGGGCCCTGGACCCAAGTCTGCAGGACCTGAGCAATGCTGTTCATGATAGAGTGACTTAGAGGTATCTCATTTGTAGGATTTCTGTAGTTTGAAATTGGTGTAATGGCTGTTAACTACAAACATTACATTTTAAATTATATCTTTTAAACAAATTATGCTTTGACCAATCTTGGGCCCAGGAATGGGGGAAGGGGTAGGACATTCAATCAATCATCAATTTTAACTCATCCAAATATAGTGGGGTAAAATCAGTTTTGAGGGTAGCATCCTTGCAGAGTTTCTTGCAGCTGTCCCAACCAATACATTAAAGATAATAAAAAGATTATCATATAAGTTGCCTTGAGCCCCAGCTTTTGGGAAAAGATGAACTATAAATAAAACAGTACAATAAAATACTTCATTTTTTGTTGAATCATAATGCTTTCCATACACGTATCTCTTGTTTATGTAACATCTTCAGTAGAATAACAGACAAATAGACAAGAGTAAATTAGATGAAGCTGACTTGATTGACAGCTGAATAGAAGACAAATGTATGCAAATGTCACTATGGTGACTCAGAACATGTTTCAATGATGAGGGTGATGTAGAAGGGTATTGTTCATGAAGGTGCAACCATCAGTAGCAACATATTAATATTAATGTATACTTGATGACCAGGTAATGTTCCTACATAGGGACAGATGTACGAACATCCCTTAGGAGCTGTGCACATTATCATCAATCAGTATTCAGTTGCACTCTGTGAGAAAAGCTGTGTTATGTACCATCAACCTTCCATGCTACATAATAGATAGGATGTGTGAGTCTCTGTGTGTATACAGTATACATGCATGCAAGTGTATGTGTGGATTCACCTAAAACATTGTGAAATGTGCCTCATTTGGGCCACAGATATTTAGGAAACAATGCACCAAGATAAAGAACTATTATTGTTATTATTATTAATGTTTATTTATATAGCACCATAAATTTTCATGGAACTTTACAGACATCATCAAAACAGCATATAACTAGCCAGTGGCATGTAATTCATGCTAGATCTCACAATGATGGCTATAGAATCCAGAATTTATCTTAGGAAGTACTTGTCTTTTATTTATGCTAGATTTCACAATGCTACAATTTCATATAGAACTGTGACTAAGGAGACTATCACAAGAGGGTTATCCTATCCTTGGCCCTTACATCGCCTCATTTTAATGGGGATTAATTCTTTTGTGATTTTAATAATTGATTATATTTTATGATGTCATTTTTAAACTGTGGGTTAGGGATTTGTGTCAATTAATGAATTTATTTTATTTTAATTGTTACCCGTCTTGATCCTCTGGGGAGAGGCAGGCTATAAATATTATTATTATTATCATCATCATCATCATCTCAATCCTGCCCCCTTTCAGATGACATTGCACAGATTCTGTCGTTAACCCATCCAAAAAGTGTGATTGACCACAATCGCACAAAAGAATTTCAGATAACATTGCACAGATCCTGTCATTAACCTGGCATTAACCAGCCATTAAAGTAACATTGGCCAGCACTTTGCAATAACAGAAATTCACGTTATTGCAATGCTGCTTTAATGATGGGTTAATGGTGGGATCAGCACTACGATTTGGAAGGCTTTCATGCTATCGTAGTCATGGATGGGTCAATGATGGGTTAAGGTTCGGGGAGCAATCCTGTCCCATCTGTGTGTGATAATCTCCTATAGCTCTATAACGCCTCTCATTCTACTAGAGGTCACTTATCCACCTTTGTGTGCTGTTTATCTTTAAGTTATTTCTGATTTATGGCAATCCTAAGGCAACCCTATCACATTGGTTTCTTGCCAGATTTGTTCAGAGGTGTTTTACCTTCCTTGTTTGCCTTCCTCTGAAGCTGAGTGTGACTTATGTGTGGTCACTCAGCGTATGGGTGAGTGTGTGGTCACCCAGTAGGTTTCCATGGCTGAGCAGGGATTTGAACACTGCTCTCCAGAGTTACAGTCCAACTCAGTCTGCTGGCTGTCTTTGTCTACCTTTAAACACATATATACAAGCAGCTTCAAAGAAGGCTGTAAGATTTTCATCTCTGCATACACTTCAGTTGGATGTCACAGTACCATTGCTGTTTGATAATGATACAGTCAGCACTCTGCAAATCTGGAATGTTAAACACTTGTTCATCTCTCTGGTATGACAAGAAAATGTCAGCAAGAAGTGATAAACAAGTTATGATATTTGCATGAAGGAATAATAATAATAATAATAATAATAATAATAATAATAATAATAATTTGTATCCTGCCTCTCCCTTGAGAAGATCGAGGTGGGTAACAGCGCCTCCATGTAATGAAGTCAGAGTTCACCTGTTGCTTTAATCATAAAATGATTCTCACTCTCTCTGGCTCTTGTATATTTGCAGTGCATTGCTTATAATACAGCCCTATGCATTTCTACTCAGAAGCAGGTTCAAAGGTGTGTAATGGGATATATAGGCATGTAAATATAGGACTGCTATTTCATACCCTTAAGGTTAATGATCCAAAATGTGAGGACAAGGGGAAAAGGGGAATGGGAAACTCTAGTTAGTAATACCTGAACAGAATTCTGCAGCAGCCTGATTACGAAACATGGTTCCCTGCACCTTGAAAATTAGTGTCAATGAACCATGCAGCTTCTGGTGCACATGATGAATGGGGTGGAATGTAAGGTACTTTGCTAGAGAAATTGTGGGAAAGGCTGTATAAAATACCAATTGAGAGTGACCATAGCGAGGAGCATAATTTAGTTTATACATGTGAAGAAGTTTCAAAGTATGAAATAGCATATCATATTTCTCATTAACATAAGGACAAAGGTTGCTGACAATTTTTGACATCCAAACGTGACTCCTTTTAGTATTGTGAATGTCAGTATCTCTTCAGACAGATTTTTAAAATATAAATTATTTTCATGGATGAGTGGATTTTATTTTGAAAGTTTAAACATGCAAGAAATGAAAAGGAAGAATAAGACTTACTCATTATCATATCTCTTTTTAAAAGCTGTACCTCTTGTAGTACCAATTATTGTCACAGAAACACCGTATTTGCTTAACACAGCCACCAATATAGATTTCCTTCCATATTTGTGTTTATATCTTCACTGGTTATCATGCCTATGACATAATCTGTGAAATTAATTGGAGATGCCAAGCTTTGAATGGAGAGACAATAATGGTATGTACAACCCAAAAATAAAAAAAGCCATTGGATGCAATTCAGTACAGGAGAAAGTTAGCAGACAGGGCTATACTTCTGCTGGGATAGATTTACTAGACCAGGAATGGCCTTGTAAAGAGTAAATTAGATAAATCACCAGGGAACATACAATAATAGGCACCCAATATACTTGTCAGAGGAGATGCCTTAAAGGCCCATTAGTTTTGTTTATTAGCAAGAGAGGCAGGAAAATATAGTGCATACAGTCACATTGTTATCAGGCAGAGCAAGCCTGTATCCTACTTATGCTGGATACCAGGTCTGGCCCAACCATTAGTTAGACTGAAACAACTGTCTTAAGTGGAAGATACTGGGAAGTGGCAACAGCGTTAGATGCCCATGAGGTTCTTACTGAGCTTGCTTCCACCTATTCCTCTCTGTTGGAGGACAGGCCTGTGCCTGCCATATTTACACTGTGGTCCCTAAACTAGCTTAGTACTACTCTTGTGTGTGGTAGAAGAAGGCATTAGTTCCTCATCAGTGTGTGGAAGTAAAATTCAATTGCCAGTCAAGAGAACTGGCATTGTCTTAGATGGCAGATGCCTTAAGTAGCCCTGCTGATGAAAAGAGATGTGGTGCTGCCTTGCAAGGGGAATACTGAGGTTGGCTTAGTGGAGGTGGGGAAAGGAGAGTAAAACAGGTCACACTGTAAATCCGAACAGAATATAAAACATCCAGAATTCCTAGAGATACTGTCAAAGCCCAGTAATTTGGGACGAGGGGTTTGTCTGCAATGGCAGAAATAAAGCACTTTGACACCTCTTTAATAGCTGTGGTTCAATGCTATGGAATTCTGGGATTTGTAGTTTTGTGATAAATTTAGCCTTCCCTGTCAGAGAGCTCCAGATACAAATCCCAGAATTCTATATCACTGAGCCATGGAGGTTATAGTGATG
>NC_056523.1:42801542-42910549 GCF_019175285.1 Sceloporus undulatus | reverse complement strand
GGGGGGGTCCGTGGGGTCCGGACCCCCCCTTCTGTTAGATTCAATGAATGGTGTGCACCACCATGCCCAAACACCATTATAATGGTGGCACTTAGTCTGGACCCTCCCCCCGTCCCAAAATCCTGGCTACGTCCCTAACAGCTAGGTGATTTAACCTCTCCCTAAGTTGGAACTTTTCAGTTCCCTGCAGTTCAAATAATATAGACATGAGCCAGAAGAAATTAGCTTTAATTACATTCACCCATCAAAAATAATACTTACATCTCATTAGGTACAGCCCACAGTTTTGCTGTTGATAATAAGGTTTAGAGTTTCTCCCCACCACACACACACTCACTATTGAAATGAATTATTGATCTGTTCACCAAGAACTTCATTGTTCCTGGGGCACACATTTCATTTAATGGATGCCAGCCATGATAAATGGAAGTTTAATCACATATTACAGGTCTTGTTAGACTTTTTCAATATTAAGCTTGCATTCCTGTCCCTTCTTCTGACCCCTCCCAGTAACAACTTTATTTTAAGCTCACAAGGAATTGGCATTTTGTTTGTCCATGTTTAGGTCTTTCTCCTGTCCCTTCATTCGTAGGACAACCATCTAATGTGCATTCCTCAGCTGTCTAAAATAGATAGTCTGGCACATCAGCTGCTAGGAGCCAACAGGTGGTGTGCAAGATTAGCAGAGCTTCTTCTTGTTGTTAAATGCTATGATACCTTCCATCAGATTTTTGTTTCTTGAAATCTTCTTTTAGTAATTAAATTGGCATCAGAGTCTCAAGAAGGATGAAGTTTACTCACACATTTCTTAACTGTGCTAGTTTTTCTGGTTTCAGTTACTTAGGGGCTGTGCAGACAGCCCTGAAGGGGCAGCCTCCAGACACCCTTTTCCCAGCCAGATTGGGGCCATGGCAACTGCATGCCTCAGCTCCAATCTGGCCTTTCCAAGGCGCAAAAAGTAGCTGTAAAAAGTGGCTCCTTTTTGCGCTCTGGAAAGGGCGCAATAGCTGTGGCTTTATTGCATTCCCTTAGCATTGTGTCATGCAGACGCAGCACTAGAGGAGTGCCATGTCATGATGCACCATGTGGAGCAGCACACAGCATCATCCCACCCTGGGAGCAAAGTTGGGGCATGCGTCATGTAGATGCTACGCCCGACTCTACCATCAAGCTGGCCTTTAAGGCCAATGTGCATGGGGTCTAAATTATCTCTCCCTTCAAGAATTAAAAGCAAACAAGATAGTGTAAAGACAAATAGTGCAACAAAACTCAGTTCCATTTTCCAGCCCCCTCTTGCCACAAATTCTTCTTATTAACCACTAGCCCCATTTGATGGGTAGAAGAAATAAAGTATCCTGTCATAATTTTCTGTCTCTGGGTAATAGCAGATTCTAAAGGCACCAAATTCCATCTGATCATGGAATCTAAGCAGTTTAATACTTGGATGGGAGACTGCTAATAAATACTAGCTGTTGTAACCTCTGTTTCCACCTCCGAGTACTTCTTACTTAAGAAAACGCCATGGAATTCATGGAGTCAACATAAATTGACAGATGACTAGAAAGCACAAACACACCGAGATCTGACTAATGCAATGCATTTTACTTGAGGCTGCAAGTTCTTAACATCCCTTCTCACCTATACTTAATGATCTGGACACCAGTTTAGTGAACTGTCCACCAATTGAGTTCTAGGTGTAAGTGCCCAATTGATCTTTGAGACACTAAACCAGAGTTTTGCCACTGCTTGTCCTGATAGTCACATTCAGTGGTAGTTGGGAGGTGCATATACATGTGTAGGAATTTACTCTTAGATACATGAACCTGCACATACATATAAACTAAGGTTACCAGTCTCTTATTATAAGGGAGGTACACTTTTTTAAGGTTAGAATGTTCTTCCTTTTATATAGAATCAACAAGATGGCAAAACATGTTATATTTTAAATATTTATATTTATTTATTTATTTATTTATTTATTTATTTTGTGGACCCTTCATAAAGAGAGAAATGTATATATCATGTAATTTATGACTGTGGACAATATGTTCATTTTACAGAGAAATGCATGGCTAAGTTAACTGAAATCAATACTTTAATTTGGTATTTAGGCAGAACACAGATTTGTTAATAATTACTTCCAGAATGTGAACTCTGCATGTCATTAATTTTGACTGTCCCTTATTTCTATTTGAAAAACTTGGGGAGACTAATACAAACTCTACTCCATATTAACACATCACCTATATACATAGACACATATGCACACTGCCCAACACAGAGACACACAAACGTTTGTGCTCCTTTCCCTTAGCAATCTCCACTGTCATGTCTGCTTATCTTCTAATTGAAGCAAACAGTGAACAGCATGTACCTGCCTGGAGCAGGTAGCTTTGGGAGATGCACAGAAAACCAACAACAACTGCATGAGGAACTAGTCAACAGCTTGTTCACTGATGTCCTGAATATGTATTTTGGCCCAGGCCTATTGTTGTTGTTAACTGCCCTCGATTCAATCTCGACTCATGGCAACCATGAGGATGACACATCTGAAAGCCCCCCTATCTGACACTACTGTTTAAGTCTCATAGATTCAGGCCCATGGCCTCCCTATTTGAGTCTATCCATCTGGCGTGTGGTCTTTCTCTTTCTACTACCTTCTATCTTTTCTAGCATTCTTGTCTTTTCTAATGAGTCGTGCCTTCTCATGATGCGGTCAAAGTATGGCAGTCTTAGTTTCATCATCTTGGCTTCCAGGGAGAGTTCTGGCTTGATCTGTTCAAGGACCCATTTCTTTGGTTTTTTTGGCCATCCATAGTATCCTCAGCACTATTCTTCAGCACCACATCTCAAATTAGTTGATTTTCTTCCTATCTGCCTTCTTCACTGTCTAAGTCTTGCATCCATACATGGTGATGTGGAATACAATGACCTGGACAATTATAACATTTTAGGATTTTATTTAGTTCTTTCATAGCTGCCCTTCCCATTCCTAGTCTTCTGATTTCTTGACCATAGTCCTCATTCTGATAAATACTTGATCCGAGATACAGAAAATCTTTGACTATTCCAATTTCCTCATTGAGGTTGAATTTACTTAGGGCCAACTTACACTTATGATTTTGTACTGAGGAGATCTGGAATCTCCTCGGTGATGCCACCTTGAATCGTAGTGTGAATGGTTCTGTAGATGCTTCATGGTAGTCCATGGTCATTATTTTGTTTTTGGGTTTTTTATGTTTCTTCCTCCTGTCCTCATTCCTCCTTTTCTGAATCTAAACCAGTTCTTTGTATGATATTTTCTACATACAAATTGAACAGCCTTGCCTGACCCTTTTGTCTATTGGGAACCATCCTGTTTTTCTGTGTTCTAACAATAGCTTCTTCTTCTAAGTACAGATTCTTCACCAGGACTATCAACTGTATTGAACTCCCATGTCTTTAAGAGCATTCCAAAGATTTTTGTGATATTTGCAGTGAAAAGCTTTGCTATGATCTATAAAGCACGTGATGATTTTTTTCTGGAATTCTCTTGCACAGAAAATATGAAGGATTATATGTTCACATATTAACTTTCTCAGTTTAAGATCTGAAGACACCCTCTCCCTGATGCTTCTAAGCTTCTTTTTTCTATGGTGGTATCTTGTCAGTTCCTGTTGATATTCTTTGTAAATATGTTGCCCAAGGCATTTAATATTTGCTTGTTAAAAAAACCAAACCCACAATTATTTGTCAGCTATCTTGCTATCTTCTGTTTCTGTTCTGTTTTTATTGCAAAGGATAGTGCGTTTTGTTATTTGTTGAAAATTCCCTTCAGGACCGATGCCGATAGAAAGTTGGCATATATAACAACGACTTGTTAGCAACAGTGCAATCCTATACATGTCTTCTCACAAGTACAGCTCATGAAGTTTACAAATAAATTAGAACAGTATACATCTGCTTAGAACTGTTTTATGATTTATCATGCAGTACAGACCACTTACGGTACTGTTTGTATTTTGTTTAAAATCCTAATTATTCCATATATTAAACTTGCTTAAAAATATTAGTGTGGGTTGAGAGCAAAGACAGCATTATTCAAAGTTATTATTTTGGAAATACTTTTGGCAATGTCGAACAGGACCTCTCTGGGCAATTTTTCAGCAAATATGAAAAGCTTGTATGTTCATTTGTTTTGCCTTCTCTGTTATTGCTTCCACTCAGTAAGATTTTTCTGCTGTCAGTGCAGTCATCATCTAGACCAATGTGATGATTGGTAGATGGCTTTGTAATATCATATTATTCACTACCTGCTTCTGTCCATTGGTGTTTCTTCACCTACTGTACTTCTCATCACTTTTTTTTCTGGCTATAGTTCTTCTGCTGCTAATATTGACCATATGAATACCATCCACACAATTGTGATCTCTGCTTCCTGTCAGAAATTACAGTGGGCCCTTGTTATCTGCTGGAGTTTGGTTCCACGAACTCCCATGGATACCAAAATCCATGCATGCTCAAGTCCCATTAAATACAATGGCATAGTAAAATGGTGTTCCTTATATAGCATGGCAAAATCAATGTTTCCTTTTTGGAATTTCTACATTTTTTAAATATTTTCAAACCGTGGATGCTTTAATCCATAGATAAAAAAATATGTGGATATGGAAAGCTGAATGTACCAGTAGTATCAACTAAGGGTGGAAACAATATTTGCCATAATTCATTTCCTGGATGAGAAATGTAGGAAGGAATGGATCAGTGATGAGAACTTTTCCTGCAGAAAAGCTGCAGAACAAAGATCTTGCATTCACTCACACACAGAAACAAAAACCTTTGGCCAAAACCCCAATCAACCACACACAAAAATAGGCACATGGTTTAGATGTACAGAACTGCTGTTTTCCGTGCAAATTTTTTTGTTTTGAAACATTTTTTACTCAAGGTTGCCATTTTTGTGTAAGAAACAGCAATCATGCGCTCACACAAAACTTTCTGGAAACAATTCATGTTAGGCAAAAACCAGGCAAGAGCTGCACAGAAATATTCTTTTTTTTTTTTCTGCAAACAGGGAGAAACATTGGAAATTATTACTTTTCAGTAGCAAGAATTGCCACAGTCAAGTATTAACATCACTAGTGTCAACCAGCACTGATTGAATATATAGTGCTGTGGAATCATTCTACTCACTACAAAACTGTAGAGCTGCTCAAAGTTAGGACAGTTTCTAGCCACCTGATGGTTTTATGATTTGGTGTTTTGCCTTCTGGCCAGAAATAATTAACTCTTGATAATAATAACAAAACCCAGATATTCAGGGAATTCATCTGGGGCAGACCCACAATTCTAAGAGTAAAAGATGGACTTTCAGATGGGATGCAAATGATTTTTGCTGTTCGTCTGAGCTTCTCCATTATATGAGTTGTTTAGTTCACTCTAGCTCCCAACCATAAATGGCGGTGATGCTTTATGATCATAAGGCCCATCAACCATGCAATAGTTATGAATATACTAAGTGAAAGAATCATGTACATTGAAGGCACCTTGCAAAGATTCCCCATCCCACAGAAGTAGTCCAAAAGGATGCCTCTGTCTTTTGGCTCTCCCCTTGTGAGAAATACCATGGAAACCCAAGGCTTTATTCCTCAGTTATTTTTCTTGGTTCTGCCTGCTACTGAACCCATACTGCATGCTGTTCTCTGTCCAGTTCTGAATCACAAGTTGAAATCACTTTTGCCTTGGTACAGTACCTGGGGCTTTGCTGGAGATAATAATCAAAGCTTTTCTTTTGTCAGTTGAAAGTCATTTTAAGACTCCTTTTCTGCTTCAAGGTTCATTTACAGCATTTTCATTGCAGCATCCCCAGAATATCCGTGAACCCTAGTACTTTCTTCAGGAATGACCCAAATGAATAAAAAAAAGAGATATCTTTGAGTCCTGATCTAGTTTCATTTCTCTACACACAGTAGTCTCCACCTCTGTTGCTGCTTTCCTACTGAGTGTGAGTGTCTAGGGAGATTTTTTTGTTTGATTTTGAAATCAATTTTGTTAGAAGCCAGTCACTTTAGTAGAGTCAGTCCCCAGTCATTTAGTGAAAAAGGTCATGGCTGGGTTTCCCTTTTTGAGACCTCTTCTGGATTCCTACTAAGTTGTCAGTCTCTCCTTTAAAAGTGTTTGATGGGATAGAAATGATTCAAGCTAAAGAAGCAGAAGGGGAACACAGAGAGGAATAAGCTCCCAGGGCTACATCAACTTTAGTTTGCTCATTGGATTTAGTTGTCCCAATTGCTCTTTCTCCTCTTTTGCCATGGCAGCCCAACACATTTGCCTTCATACTATGTCTGCTCTGAGAAACTAAGAGATCTTCCATCTGTTCACTTACCTTTTCCTGTTTCCCTCATTTTCTCTCTCCCTTTGGGATCTTCCAGATTGATTTATAGAAGTGTGAGTTCTCACAATATAGCTCCTTCAGTTTTGTTAGGTTTTTCTTTGTTATTGTCACTTCCACATCCATTCATTCCATTATTAAAGGGCTTTTTATAGCAATTATTTAGATCTGCACTTTGCCTCTTCAAGGATTTTTTCCCAAAAACTGGGACATGTTTTCTTTTCTATGATATGAAAGACAAATTTTTTCCCCTCCGATTTTTTAAAAAATACAAATTGAGTCTCCCTTCTCCAAAATGATTGGAAACAGAAGTGTTTGGACTTCAGAGTTTTTTGGATTGGGGAATATTTGCATATACATAATGAGCTATCTTGAAGAAGGGATTCAAGTCTAAATAGTCATTTGTATGTCATATACACCTTGTAAACTACATAACTTTAACATAATTTTATACAAAATATTTTAAATAATTTTGTGCATGAAACAATGTTTGTGCACACTGACCATCATAAAGCAAAAGTGTCACTATCTCAGCCATCCACATGGACAGTTTTGGATTTTTGAATATTTTGGACTTTGGAATTCTACACTCAGCCTGGACTCTTGAGTGTCCCTTATGGTACTGTAACTCTAAAAAAGAAACAAACCAAAATTACACAGGAAGGAGGAATATAGAAGGGAAAATATTTTTCTAATGTTTGTGGAGGAAGAGCCCACTTGAAGGTCAGAATAAAATTTTCCAGCTGGTGCTGTATATCCAGCTCCAGGAACAGTGCTGGATGCTACTTGGCTTCTCTGCTACACCCACCATCCAACAGCTAGCAAATAGCCGTATGAGTGTGGTGTGTAGTGTGTGTGCATCAACTAAAAGGTGTGTTCTAGAAGAAGTGAAGAAGGAGAGGTATCATCGTTCTGCTTCATGAAACTTTATAGTAAGTCTCCTCAATCAAGGAACTGCTTAATATTAAAGCAACATGTGTCCTGTTCCATATCCAATCTGACAACTCTATTTCCACTATAATTGCCCCATGATCTCACCCAAAGTAGTCAGCTTCATGATGCGTATGGCAACACTGACCCTGCTGATCAGCCAGCAGACTTCTTAGTTTAGTTTCATGAACGAACATGCTCAGAATGGTCTCTTTCTGGTTTGTCTCTTGTGAGCCAGTTGCCCCTTGTTCCTTCTGAAACCAATCAAAATGCTGATCCAGTGAAGCTGTCATTCTCATAAAGTCCCATGCCATACCATAACAGCTCCCTTTAATTAACACACAGTTAGAATTGCTAGCTAATTATTCTTCAGATGTTTTGATGGGAGAGCTGACTAACTCGGCTAACTGTTTGGAGCTATTAGTACTTAATGCAAATAGTAAAAATGTCATTGCTTGGCACTGTCTCAGAATATATTACTGACATGAATTTTAAAAAAACCACCAGACATTCAGATCACTGGGTAGAACTTTTATGAAAGCAAATTATAATAAGATTTGTGCAGCTGAACCACATGCAGAAAAAGGGGCTGTGCATTGCTTAGTCACAGAGGAGGGGAAGCTGAGGAGGTCACTGAGGTGATGTACTTGGCGGCTGTGGAGGATAATGGAATCTGTCACCCTAGGCAGAGGTATTTGCTTCTTAGACAAGCAAAAAACTAGGATGGAAAAGCAATTCACTTGCCCTTCAGGCCTGAGAGAAGAAGCCGCTTAGAGGCACAGAAGGAAGAGGAAATCAATGGAATAGTGGAGTGAAAAGCCGGAATGAGAGAAATAATAAAAAAAGGAGGAGGAAGGGAAAAACAATTCCCTCTTCACTTGTTGACGGTAATCAATGGTGAATGTGAAGTCTGTCGCTTTTTAAAAATTAATTTAGCTGGTGAATTTTTCTTCCCGGTGATGGCATTTCATAACAGTCTTTTTATTTGGCACCGAGTCCCAGTATTTATACAAGTGCCACAAACTGTCAAGGAACAGACACCAGCAACAAAGGCAAAGAACTGAAACAATTCGATGAAAGGTTATCACTGTATGTTCAAATACGAGGCACAAGGAGGGAGACAAGACAAAAAGGAAAGGGAGCAAATATGAATTCTGACTAAAGATGTAAGATCATAAAGAATCTTACTTTTACCCCTGAGCAGCTCCCCCCCCCCAAGGAAAACAAACAGAAGTGGCAGGGAAACATGGGAGGTTTACAAATGAGACACGTCCTTGGATCCTTGCACACTACATAATAGTAATGATTCTGCTATAACTGTCACGGACTGTATAACTCCCAGAATTACCTAGCATTGAGCCACAGCTGTTAAAGTGCTGTCAACCTGGATTATTTCTGCAGTGTGGATGCAGCTATGGTTAAATCCTATGGAATCCTGGGATTTGCAGTTAAGGCAGGGGCATTTAGAATTTTCAACCACAGAGCTCACTAGACTACAAACACCATGATTCTCTAAAATGGACTCAATGTGGATGAAATGCAGTGATAATACTAGAATTGTGTAATGTGAAAGAGCCAATTTTATGAAATTCCTATAATGTTCTATGAATGCCCTAGGACAACAACACAATAAAACCCCTTTCTGGAAACAAGCTGAATATTATCAGGGATTTTGCTTCTTCTTCTTCTTCTTGGTTTATTAGTGGGGCTGTTAGGTGGTCTGTGTGGACTATGGCCAATAGCAATAAAATAAATGAGAATATTAGAATAAATATGCCTGTTCAGGACAGGTTGCTAAATGCACTCAAACCCCAACTGTATGAGGACACTGCTAAGACTGCAACTTCAGTATTTTCTGGTATTTATTAAACAGTTCATTCATGCAATTCAGTCAAGCAAAAATAACCAAACCCAACAAGAAAAGATATCCTTGGACAATCTATCTAGGGCTCTAAAGTAAAAGAGGAGTGGTATGAATGCTAGTCAAAACCATGGACCAAAGTCATAAGAAAGCATAACATTCCAGAGGTTGGCATGAAAATATTCTCTAAATTGTTGTGTACACTGGCAAGAATCTTCTACCATGGTGTACACTGTGTAACTTGTATGTATATTTAGCCATATAGAAAAGGCACTAAAAAACCCTGTTAGTGAATTGCAGAGATGTGTAATGGAATACATTGGCACTTCCACCTAGCTGGTGTCCCAATGTACTGTGTGACTGATGCACTGCAGGACAGATGCACATTGGTTTCATTGTGCATAGGTCACTTTGTTCACTCCCCTACATAGTAATGTAACAGCAGCCCTTTTCTGCATACAGGTATTATGGAACTATCTGATTCTAAATCCCTCAGATGTAAGTCCGCTTACGAAGACATAGGCCTCTATCAACAAAAAGTAGCCAACCATGATGAAATTTGCATTTTACATAAAATAATGGTGCTGACATTTAAGTAATTTTAGAAAATGGTTGTTATTATGCATTCATTGACCCTCAAAGTTATATACTATGGGTAACATTGAAGTTTATCACGCGGGAAGCACTGAAATCCTGTAGATAAACGGGGTTTAAATCTGGGAATATCCCGCAGAAGCAGGATCGTTAATTGAGCATTAAAGGGATGTCATATTGAGGAGGGAGCTAGCTTGTTTTCTGCTGCTCCAGAGACTAGGACCCGGAGCAATGGATGCAAGCTACAGGAAAAGAGATTCCACCTCAACATTAGGAAGAACTTCCTGACAGTAAGGGCTGTCCAACAGTGGAACACACTCCCTCAGAGTGTAGTGGAGTCTCCCTCCTTGGAGGTTTTTAAACAGAGGTTGGATGGTCATCTGTCGGGGATGCTTTGATTTAGATTTCCTGCATGGCAGGGGGTTGGGCTGGATGGCCCTTGTGGTCTTGTCTAACTCTATGATTCTATGATTAACACGACATTAACCCATGCAGAAAGTTGCAAAATTGTGCCACTTTTTACTTTCAGGAAAATCCTGAAAGTAAAAAGCAGCTTGATTTTGTGACTTTCTGCACAGGTTAATGTCATGTTAGTGCTCAGTTCTCCTTTCTACTATGGGGTGTGGTTTGGCTTACATGAACCCTGTGGAGAGCTTGTTCTAAAACACCTCTAGTTGATGTGCTTTGCCTCTTGGTCTCTTCTAACTTAATGATTCTGTAACCCTATATTAAATCAGAGGGAAGAGAAACCCAAAGCAGGGGGAAATTAGATCAGTCTGCCAAATTGCTGCTTTCGTAAATTATGGTGTGAACACTCCTTGCCCATAAAAATGGGGATGTTATTTAAAAATGAGGCCAAGCCTGATGAAAAATGAGACCCCATTTCTATTCTTTTCAAGTCTGCAAGGCTGAACTCAATAAACATAAAAGAAATCAATCATCATGCTTCATTTAAAAAAAAACTCCTTCAAGAGAGATGCTTGCAATAAGAAAGAAGACTTTTCTTCTATTTTTAGACAGAAGATTCTAAAATAATAATAACAGGAAATCCAAAGCTCAAAAAAGAAAAAAATATATGGTGAAAACAAGTTAGCATGATTATGGGACAATGTACATTAACTGCAACTTAAGGCAGAGGAAAGGGACTAAATATCCTAAAGGTAATAAGTACCTTCTGATCATGGAAGTCACCAGAAGTCAACAGAAGGCACATACATACACACAGGTTATGAATCCATAACTGCAGTACAGAACACCAGCCATGATTATTAGTCCCATTTATTGGGGAAAAGGCAGAGTGTAAATCTAAAAAATAATAAGCTGGCATCCCTTGCTTCTTGAAAAGTAGATATCTACGATGCCCATGTGCTAACTGAACACAACAGGGATATAAGCAACAGTATGCTAGTCAGTAAGAATGTGAAGCTGCAAGACTCCAAAGACCTAAAGAAAAGAAGAGTTCTGCAGTATTTACATCAATGGACAATATCATACAAGGGAATATGTGATATTTAGAGACTACAGGTTATGAACTGTTAAGCACATTCTAACCCTAATCTATCTATAACTGAAGAATTTGGGTTGCTTCCAATTATCTCCTCACAGATGGAATGGCTTTCCCAGATACCCTGAAAGTTTATACTGGGGGCCTGAGAGACACTGCAAAGCAATCTGGAGGTGTGCTAGGGGGGTTCTGCAGGAGGTATGTTTGGGAGTGATCTGCACTGCATGAGCAATTGTCCAGTCACATAACATTGGATGACTTTCAGAAGCTTCATAACTTTGCTCATACTTGACACTGTGGCCTTCACCTCTATACTGCTAACCTCTGTGCATCCAATCAAAACATTTCACTTTATTCACACAACTTCACAACCTTTCTATGTAAGGGTATGTGCTACCAGAGAAGATATTCTGCTAAAGTCTTGATTTTTAAGGAATTTAAGGGATTGGAAAATAAAATAAAAGAGGGGAAAATCAGATTCTTTATAACTTATCCCTGGAGGTTTTTTGTAATTGTCATTGCTCATGGTATACCTGTAACAAAGTGTTGCAGACAAACATCAAAATGCATGCTATCTCCTGTATTATAATCTTTGTCACACAATAAGTGCAAGCTAAAGACACTGTTGCCTAGGAACCCAGAGCAGCCCAATTTGTCTTAGTTTTGCACTTTCAGCTGTGATGCTTCATTATCTTCCTGCCTGACCTGGTCATAGAGTCCAGAGCAAGAGCTTGGTTTCTTAAAAGGGAAGAAGAAGAACTAAGACAAATTATTTAATGCAGTGCTAATCAAAGTGGTGGTCTGTGGACTGGTGCTGGTCCATGCATCACTGGCTGCTAGTCTAAGGCATGTTGTTTTGGTGGGTGGAGAAAGTTACATACAGTATATTGTCTGAGATCCTGCGTTGTGAGATGTAGCAACAGAGATGAAGCTATGGCCTTGTCTGCACAACCCAAAAGGCCCATCCTGCCCCCTTCTGGTGAAATCCAGTTTGAATGACATATGGCCCAAACCCTGGTTGACATCCAGCACATTTTGCAGCATAACACCCTTAACACAAATTTAAAACAGCATACTTCTTACTCCAGATCTTTTGGGAAGATCCAGGGCCCTCTGTTCCCTCATTGGGGTGCTTATCTGCACAAGCATCCTGCTTAGGGTTGCCATAATTCTCTACTAAAAACCAGGACAAAATGTAGGACAAAATTTAGACCAAAATATAAAACAATTGTAGGATAAAATTTAGCTCAAAATGTAGGACATTTAAGAAAAATGGAGGACTTTTTTTTAGTAGAGAATTATGGCAACCCAAATTCTGCTGATCCACCCTGCACATCCACGACTGCTGTCAGTTGCTTGCTCGGAGGTAAGAATGAGGTGCCCAGCCATGTGATTGCCACTGGGCACCTTGTTCTGACTTTAGAAATTAACAACCTGAAGTTGCTGTAGATGTGCTGGGTGACTAAGTGGGATATCTGTGCAGACAGCTGCCTGGTGTAGGAACAGAGGACCAGGTAATGGGGGAAGGCTGGGGCAGCTCTGGAGCCCACTAAGTATTCTGGCCTGTGCAGGCAGGGCCTGTGATAGCTCAATATGCTACACTACAAAAACCTCTAACAGTTATGTCTGAGATAGTGGCAGTGAATAATGACCTGTCCCAGTCATGAGGTGTGCTAAGACACATGGTTACAGTGGCCCCTATGGGTTCTCATCAGGATCCTGTCACAGCTATCTTGCAAATGGGGGGAGGGCTGGATATATCATTACACACCACTCCGCTTTCCAGCAACACAGAATTGGCTACGATGGAGTGTCACAAGCTTCAGAGTTAGGATTTGGGGGATACTTTTGGTCACTGTCCAATGGCCATAAACATGAACTGGAATAATTACAGTGACATAGGACAGGCTTACAGCATTGTAAATTACTAATAGCATGCCAGCCAACATTCCAGTCTTTGGCACATGGAGATGTTGGGGACGATAACTGCCAATTCATCCCGTTGAATACCTTAAGAAGCACTGGTTTAATGGCAATGTCCCTCACACTGAGCTATCAACATTCAGGATGTGGCCAAAGTTGTCATTCTCAAGGCTTCTGAATGACAAATCTGAATTGGAAATAGTGCTTATAGGAGATAAAAAAAAATCAGTGCAAAGTTATATAAAGCTCTATTGAAAATAAACAGGGAGGAAGAAGTACAGTCTGCCCTTCTTATACACAAATTTTTTATACTCGGATTCAAGCATCCACGGTTTGAAAATGTTCAAAAAAAGAAATTTCAAATATCAAACCTTGATTTTCCATTTTTTATAAGGGACACCATTTTGCTATGATCATTACATTTAATAGGACTTGAGCATCCATGGATTTTGTTATCCACGGGGGATTGGAACCAAACCCCAGCATTTAACAAGGGTCCACTGTAATTAAAGATCAAATGATAAGTGGGCTAAAATGGTGCAAAGTTATATAAAGCTCTATTGAAAATAAACAGGGAGGAAGAAGTACAGTCTGCCCTTCTTATACACATCCGATTAATTTGATAAAAGGGGGAAAAGTGTGGCAAAAAGGAAGGAAATACTCAACATCACAGAGGTTAAAATAAAATTTTTACAAAATGGTATATAACCCCAGAGAAAATCTCCAAAATATACCCCCACACACAACCCCCCCCACACACACAAAAACACACAAAAACCACCAGAAAATAGCTGTTGAAAATGTGGTGAGAAGACCGAAACCTTCTATCATTGTTGGTGGACCTGTAGATTGGCAAACACATATTGGAAAACTATCAACAAGGTGATAAATTCCATGTTTAATATTGAGATGAGACTGTCTCCTGAAAGTTATCTATTGGGAATATTGGAAGATGATTTAGAAAGTAAATATGGGGAAATACTGTATTATTTAATAATCACAGCCAGGTTAATGGAAGAGTAAAGATATTCCCAGAGAAGAAGAATGGATTCTTAAATTATATGAAATGATAGAATTAGATAAGTTAACTCAACTATTTAAAGGGAAACCATCTGAGGAAATATATGAAGAATGGAAACTAGTTATTAGTCACTTTGAAAAATTATGGGGTTCAGTCGCAGTAATAACCCTCCCCTATGTAGAGAATATAGAAATTATAGAAATCATAAAATATTAAGGCAATAATAGTTATTAAATATATGTTGTATGGAAAATAAAGCTTCAGAAATAGAATAGTTTAGAATGAAAGTTGGGTAAGACAGAACTAAGATAGAAAAGAAGTTAAGAAATAGGAAAGAGATTCCTAGGAAAGGCAAGGAAGGAAGGAGGTATGTAAGAGATGTAAGGGAGATGTAGCAAGAGGCATGAATACTTCTCACCTCCACCCCAGTCATCCTACAATTATTTCCCCAACAATATCTCTCTGAATTAGGTTAGGCTGAGAAGGTATAACTGGCTCAAGGTGACCCCATGAGTGTCATGTTATGGTGAAGCTGAGATTTGAACTGAACTGACCTCATCTGACCTATAATGTGCATGGGGAAGGGGAGGTAGTTAAAAACACAGAATTCATACAGTGGACCCAAGAAAAAGAAGTAGCTTTAAGCAGATCCAATGGTGGGGGGGGGGATATTTATACTTAATTATGCTGTGTGCTACCGTACATACCAGCATGGTGTGGTTTTACTATAATTCTGGAGAAGAGGGGTTCGAATCCCCACTTAGCTATGAAGTCCACTGGATGACCTTAGAGGATGGCAATGGCAAACCCCCTCTGAAGAAACTTGCTAAGAAAACCTCATGAAAGGTTCACCTTAGGGTTGCTGTAAATCAGAAACCTGGTCTCCAGAATCATAATCCAACACTCAAATTATTACACCACCCTATACTATATTCATAACATTCAGAGCTTGGAAAAGTTTTTTGAACAGTTGCCAGAATTTATCAGCTGGCATTGACAATGTTAACTGGGAGTTTCTGGAAACTGAAGTTACAAAAATAACATTTCCAAGCTGATAAAATTATAGCCCAGAGCTATTTTATAAAAATCATGGCATTTGTATTGTTAATGTCAATGAAAATGTGATTTCATTTAATTAGTACACTGTACATATTAGCTTGCTTATGATGTTTTTTGTGATTTTTGTCTGGTAAGCTACTTTGAATTATTTTAGCTAAAGAAATGCAGGAATTTAATTAATCAGTCAATCATACTGGAAGTGATGAATGCAGGTACTAATTACTAGCAACAGTTAATATAGCAAGAATCTCTTTAAATCAAAATTGTCCCTGCTATTAGGCAGAGTGAAAGGAAATAATCTGGATGGCAGCCGGGGTGTGGGCGAACAATTATTTTAAAATGAATTGTTATATTTTATTTCTGAGTTGAGGGACCTTTGCATTTTTTGCCTCAAGCACTATGGGGTACTATCTCACCCCAGTTAAATAATGTCAGTTGCTAAAATGGGGGAAATGGCTTCCTCCCTTTCATGAGGGATGGTAGGGGTGAGTTAGTAGACCTGGGCCACCCTTTGTGCAATTCTGTTTGAAGACCAGGCTATGCATACTGCTTTTAAAAGGAAGGATAATCAAGACAGGGCTAGAGCATGGGGTGGGGGAATTTAAATTCAACCCAACAGCTATTACAACTGTCCCAATTTGTCAGGGTCAGTCCCAATTGATCCTCTGTTGTCCCACTTTTTCATCTGATTTTAAAATGTTCCAGTTTTTCTCTTGTTCTCCAACTTTGTCCTTGGCTTACTTCAGTTGCTGCAAAAAGTTCAAAATGAAAAAGTAGAATCTTGTCCTTCCCAGTAGGCTTAAGCAAAAGCAAACTGCTGCAAACTCTCCTAACTTATCTGTCTTCCTGATTAACAACTTTTGTTGTCTTGACTACACTCTGATGTAGCCTGACCACACGTGTCTCAGACCTCATCTGTGAAATGTTGGAGGACATGTCATTAGGCATCAGGGGGAAAGTAAGATAGACCTTTCCCACATTTCCCTGGGGAAATGTGTGTGTGTGTGCTTGCATACTCCTTCAAGTGAACTGTTGACTTACAGCAACCCCATAAATTTCATAGGGGTTTCTTAGGCAAGCAATATTCAGAGGCAGTTTCACCAGTTCCTTCCTCTAAAATATAGCCTACAGCACCCATCCCATCTAAGTGCCAACAAGGCTGATCCCGCTTATAAAGAAACAGTGCAGGGAAAATAGCTCTCCATGACACATTAGATGTTATTCTAATGACCCCCTCCCCCCTTTCTTTCACATGCACAAAATCACATTTAATCAGGGACTAGGAATGTAACTGGCTGTGTTGGCTAGGTGATTCTGGGAGCTGTATTTCAGAAAATTAATTTTCCAAGATGTGGTTTGTGGAAGTCAATAAAAAAATTCAAAAGATCCAGACATGGATTTTTCACATCATTTCTAGTTTGCTAACTGGAGCTGTTGTACTTGGGACACATATTGAGAAAGCATGACTCACTGCGGAACCCCCCCCCCCCAATAATGCTGGGGAAAGTGGTGGGAAGTAGAAAGAGAGGAAGGCCACATGCTAGATGAGTGGACTCTATAAAAGTGGTCACAGGTATGAGTTTGCAGGGACTAAGTGAATGACAGAGAGTCTTGGAGATCTTTGATCCACAGGGTCGCCATGTGCTGAGATCTACTCGAGGATGGTTAACAACAACAAAAACTGAAATAAAGACAAAATTGAGAAGGAATTGGTGAGATACCAAGAACAGAATGATAGTATTTAGGAAACAGCAGTATTTGATGACTCAAAAATGGTGCTGTATGTTACAACCGGGCATCCACTCATCATCACACTACACATAGTACTGGCTTGAGGCCTGCTAGGAGCTTCAGAGACACAAGCACTCTTAACTTTTGCTGTTCCTTGCTGGCAGCCATATTAGGACATTTATACATGCCTGGTGGGCCACTGCGTTCAATTTGGCAGACCACAAATTGTACAGGCTGCCCTTGCCTATAGTATTTGCTCAGCCAGTACAAAAGAAAAATGACACACTTTTTAAAAGGTGACACAAACTACAGATTGATATCTGGTAAAGGAAGCATCCAGAGCAAAAGGACACCTTGCATTTTGTACTGACTGGAGAAGAAACGTAAAATGCTAGCAAAAGCCCACAAGCTGAGAGAGTCTTTGGCCCAGGTCTTTATGAGACTGTCATATTTCCAGGGAAACTTCATAATGCAAAACCATTTTTATTCCATTATGGGGTCTTATAGACCGGACACAGGATGACAGTCACCACAGAGTTGTGTTTTGCTTCCCATAAAACTTTTAATTGGTGCTTGCACCTGTCTCTTTTGTGTGACCTAATTGTGACTTAAGACAAAAAATCCTAGCAAAGATAAAGTGGCTCTCAATTTTCTAGTACCCTCCAATTTTTCACTCCCTTCTCTTCTACTTTGGCTATGCACTGTATTCAATTCTGGCTGAAACAGCTTCAGATGAGAGAGCTGTCCCTATTGAATTATCACATTATTCACAGAAAAGGGGGAGCATCCATTGCTTTTTAAAGTTTTCTACCTGATTAAAATCCAGCAATAAAGGTTTTGGCATAACAACAGTACTAATCTTCTCTTAATGTATTGATTCATTTTAGAAGACTGCAAGGCATCAGTTCCTCATGATAATGTACTGACTCTCATAGGCTGCAGTATACTCTATTGGAAATGCAATATTATATTAATAATAATAATAATAATAATAATAATAATAATACATTTTATTTGTATACCGCTTTTCCACAGATCAAAGCGGTTTACAGCCGTAGAAAACCATTACAACCATAAAAAACCGTTACAAAACATCTCTAGATAAAAACCCAATTATACAAAATTTAAAACACAGTCATACAGCAAGGTAAGACAGGGAATCAATGGCATCAGCATACACAACTTCATTTACCAGAGGGGAAGGCTTGACAAAAAAGGACAAAAATATTGACTCATAGGCTTATATATACTTACTTGGGAGTAAATCCCACTGAACTCAATTTGACTTATTTCTGAATTTGCATGCTGTGGATTATTTTACAATTTATAACTTCAACAAATGGGAGATAAGCATATTGCACATATGAGGTTTTTTTACTAGCTGACATGTAGCATAAATGGGAATAATTCATAATTTCAGAGTATGGGATTTTGAGAAGTGGTCTCAGCTTATTTTAATGGGTTTACATCCAAATTTGTAATTGTTCCTGTTGTCATATCCCACTTCGCCCACAAAACTGGGACTCAAAATGGCTCACAATTTAAAAGACAATAAAATGAATCTGGTTAAACCTTTTCTTTTCTCAATAAATTATTATTACACATTTTTCCAAAATGTCTACAAACCATATCTTTTTATACCATGCTGACAATAAATAGTTGTGCACTTGTTTCTACCCTTCAGGCTGCCACAATGCAACTTTTCAGAAGGTCTGTGTAGAAAAGAGGCTTGTTATCTCTTGCACAGATTAGGATCCTTCGCAACTGGCATCCTGAAATCCCAGAAGCAATTGACAATTGCACAACCACAGCTGCATCTGCATTGCAGAAATAATTCAGGTTGACACTGCTTTAACTGCCATGGCTCAATACTAGAGAATTTTGGGAACTGTAGTTTGCTGTGGCACTAGATCTTTCTGACAGAGAAGGCTAAATGACTGACGAATCTACAATTCCCAGAATTCCATAGCACTGAGCCATGGCTAAAATGATGTCAAACTGGATTATTTCTGCAGTGTGGATGGAAGAGTAAAATAGAATAAGACCATCCTGAATTCTCTGGTGAAAGGAGAGGGTATAAATATGATTTGTAAACTGGATAGAATCCAAAGAAATTCATCTTCATTAGAAGACAGTCTTAATATATGTGGTGCTTTTAGTGATTGATTGAAACTTCTAAATGATATATTACATTAAAATTAATTGTACTTTTGTTTTGGGAGATAGCAATTAGAGTTTTGTCCTATATATTAGTATGATGCTTTCCTTCTATTAGAAAAAAATAATTTTAACCAGTCTCAGAATCTAGCAGGAGATGACTTACTTGTATATTGTTACTTAATCATCTATTTATTTTTATTTTTGTAAAAAATGGGATGTGCAAGCAACAATAACGAGATCAGGTCATCCACAATGCTGGGAATACAGCTGGGATTCTAAATGCTTAGACACTCAAGTGGAGTTTTATAGATGCTCATAGTCATTACGTGCAATCTGCAAAATTAGAAATGTAGAAATGATTTATTTTTCAACAAGCAGCTGAAATCCTAGGAGTAAACAAACAAGTGGGATGCAATAAAGTATGCACTCTAAAAATACATAAATAAAACAAATTCATCCCCTGGAAGACTTGGGGTTCTGAACTGCTGCTTTTAAAATGTTTTTCTGTTGAAGGTTTTCAAGCAATACTTTGACTATCTAAAGCAAGTTGAGTTTTTCCCAGAAGGAATGTGAAATGGTGTTTTATTTATTAGTGAAAAAAGGACCACATATAAAGAAAAGTGAAGGGCATCCTTGCCTATGATCAACATTCCTTGCTGTTCCAGCGGCTTCCAATTAAAACAGTCCTCCTTCCATTTAACCCTTAAAAGGTGCAAAGAAAGAGATGAATAGCCATTGGACTCCAGGGACGCTCATGCAATCAACAAGTAAAGAATGGGATGCTCATGCGATCAACAAGGAACAAATAGAGCAACCTCTTTCTGGTTGGTTGCATGGTGGGGCATCCAATTCTGACATCGGCAGAAATGACAACAATAGCCAGGCTCTTGCAGAGAGGTGCTTGGCTGGTGTGTCTGCATTAGTGGCAGCGGTGAGACCAAGAGGGACAGGCCAGTGGGGCCAGTGCGATGTTGGCCCAGCTGGTACCTGTGTGCAACAATGCAGTGTCACTTGGTGTGGTTCCTGTGGTTGCCACAGGGCATAATGCTCTGAACTGGTCTCAGACTAAGCATCTGGTATAAATGTGCCCTGGGTCATGGAGTCTCAGATTGGGAAAATGGTGGGATACTGTTAATGTTTTCCTTACAAATAGGGTTCACCTGGCTCACTTCAGGGGTTCCAGTTAACCTGGAGATTTCCCTGACTTTGCTTAGTTCAGGCAAAGTTTGGATAAGGGCCAAAAAAACATGGTATCTCCCCAGAAAGTAGTCATATGTCATGAGGACTGCCAGCATTGGCTTCAGGGTGAGTTTGGCATTTTCCCCAAGTGTAGACAAGCCCTTAGTCTGGTACTCCCAACTATAGAACCAATGAATGAGATGCACATAAATTTAGCAGTAGCAATTTACATTTCTATACCTCTTCATAGTGAACCACTCACTTTCTAAGCAGTTTACAGTGTGTAAACCAATTGCCCCCAAGAAACTGGGTACTCATTTTACCAACCTACGAAAGGATAGAAGGCTAAATCAACCCGGAGCCCTGCGGGGATCAAATTCACAATGTTGATCATTTAACTACTATGCCACCGGCTCCCTATTTAAATTCAGTCTATGGATCTACCTCAGCTGGTACTCCCAACAGGACTTGGGCCTATTTCTTAGGTACACATGCTTGGGGTGAAACTACAGTTTCAGTTAAAGTTCAAATAAAAACTCTAAACCTCAGTGTGACTGACACGATGCCCTATTAACTTCCCTATTAATTCCTCATGTCACCCCTCTCTCAATTCTTTGTTATTTTTCCTGTTTTCAGTCATAGACTGAAATCTCTTTGGGTTGCGACTTATCCTCTCACACTCTGTAACACAACAGACACACTAATGGATGATAAGATCTACTACAACAAATTATTGGTAAATGGTGAGAAGCCATAATTTACTTTCAAAGGACTCAGACATTCTAATATAATTATATGCTACATTGTAACTAGAAGTATTTGTTGAAACGATACTGAAGTACTAAAAAATTTACCAAAATCAGCAATGTTTATAGAATATATTTTTAAAAAAGAACCCAAAAGATGTGGCTTCAGCCTGATACAGACTGGCGCTTTGCGCCGGCCTGGCCATATACTAGGGTTGCCCAGGGGCGGAGCATTCGCACACCCCACAACCCTAGTATGTGGCATCGGCGTCATCATGGCAGCCTCCCATCTACACTGGGGCTGCCATGATTACGTCACGCATGCACAGCTTCAGTGTAGATGGGCGGGAGCCGCAACATTCCCACAGCAGCCAAATGGCTATGGGAATGATGCCAGGGAGAAAGGGGTTGTGCAGCCCCTTTCTCCCATGGCTCTGACTCCTGGGATGTCCAGGGGCATGAAGCCCCAAGGACACCCCTTTTCCGCGCCATGGAGAAGTGGCATTTTGCTGCTTCTCCGTGGTCTGGAAAAAGTCCGGATTGGGGATGCAGGGCTGCTAGTGAGGCTGCCCTGCCCCCAATATGGAGATAAAAGGGCCCACTGTAGGACTAAGATCATATTTAGCTCATTTTTTGTGGCAAGTGCAGACCAGATTGTTAAGTAGTCCTATGCTATTATCGCAGACATCCAACAGTGGCTCTATCTTTTTCTAGGCTTTTCATGTTGGTTTTAGTACAGGACTGGAAAACATGTGGCCCTCCAGATGTTATTGGACTGCATCTCTCAGCATTCCTAATCATTGGCTCTGCTAGTTAAGAGTGCAGGTTCTTACAACAACATAAGGAGGACCACTGAATTCCTACCCCTGACTATAGAGATTCTCACACTACACTATTATGGCACTGCTTTCCCCCTTTTACTGCTCTGGCTTCTGTGGCATTCTGGGATTTTCAGTTTAGGGCATTTAGAATTCTCAGCAAGAGAGCTCTTAGTGTAGTAATCTACTTATGGTTTGTCCACACTGCAAAAACAAAGCAGTTTGATACCACTTTAACTGCCATGACTCTATCCTACAGAATCCTGGGTTTACCTGTTTCTTCTTGTCCTGCAAAAAGAATGAAATTGTCTGCTTCAGAAAATTCTGCAGTTAGTTTTCAAATCAGTATGTACAGGCTCTAGACAGTGTACAAATATTAAAATGATTTTGATGTAATATTATGTATGCTTTATTATATAATTATATTTTGTATTTTTGTTTTCATTTTTTTTAAAAAATTATGCCTTTCATATAGCCCCTGAAGAAGGCCACAAAATATTACAGGACAAACTGTGTTGGACTTTCTCTATAATAAAGCAGCCATCCATTGAGTAGTTTGAGGTGCATCTCCAGTTTTTTCTGTGAATAACTCCAGTTAAGCCACAGAATGATGGCTTTCAGCCATCCAGCTCACTGGGCATGTATCTGGTAAGTACATGATGGTAGACCAGCCCCAGCTTTTGCCCTAGAAAACATATGATTGCCATGTACTTTTCTCCAAGTTGACTTTAATATGGATTCTCACTGACAGACAGTAAAGAAGTCAGTGACAGACTTCTGATCCCCTTATGAAGCCTTGAATAACATATTGTGACATGCAGCACAGTATATAATTTATAATGACATTGTAATGAGAGCACACATTGAAAACCTTTACCAGAAGCTTATGAAGGGGGGATGGGGAGGACATATGTACATGTATATGTACATTTTCTTTATTAGCTCATGCTAATGGATTAATTCTTTAATCCATTTGTCTCAATTTTCATGACTTGCCATTTCTATGTCAAAATAATCTTATATATTGTACTGTTGGTCTTCTGCATCCATGGATTCATCAATCCACAGCTTGAAAATATTTTTTAATGAATTCCCAAAGTAAATCTTGATTTGCCAGTTTATATAAGGGACACCTTTTTACTATGACATTGTATTTAATGGGATTTAAGCATCCTTGGATTTGATATCCACAGCAGGTCCTGGAACCCCAGAAGATACCAAGGGCCCACTGTATGCTGTAAAAACAACCTTTTGTTTAGAGTTCACTGACTGCTACATAATGAAAACCAAGTCTTAATGTGATGTTCTGTCTCTATCTGACTCAAAAACAAGAAAGATGAACCAGAAAAAGTTTATTGTAGCAGATCAGAAAAGAAATGCAATTTTTTGCCTGAACTGGCTCACAAGCATCCGTTTCACTATTATAACTCCTTGCAAGCACTGCCTCCCTCAGCCGTCTACATGATGTTACCTGGAAGCCTCTTGGCAACAGCTTGTGCCTGAAACCTCCCATTCTCACAGTTAGGCCTAGCAACTGCTAACAACAACAACAACAACAACACAAACATAGTTAACAATAACATCAAGCATTTAATAATAATGACCTCAAACATTATAACTATGGCAAGAAAACGTACATAGGAGACCCTAACACCTAGAACATAAAATGTAATTATTTTACATATGGATCTATAAAACATGTCTAGTCTGTAAATACTGGTAGAAAGGAGCCCCTTCCCCCAATTTTAAAATACCTTGCTCACAAAGGCTCCATTCCCACTGCATAAATAATCCAGTTTGACAACAGTTTAATTGCCATGGTTCAATGCCATAGAATTCTGGGAGCTGTGTTTTGTTTTGGCACCAGAGCCCTCTGACAGAGAAGGCTAAATGTGTAACAAAACTGAACTTCCCAGAATTCCATGGCACAGGAAAAAAATTGCTATGCAGAGATATCATTTTCTGTGCAGAAAATGCTATTTTCTTTGAAAAAAATGCCGTGAGATTTAGGCGTGGTACAGAGTGCCCAAATGTGCCATCTTCCTGGCAATACTAGGGTTATTCAGGGCAAAATTCACACATGGGATTTTTGCACAGAAGAAAGCACTTTGGTGTTTGCTGCAAAGGAAATACTGTAATGAGAATACAGTTGCCATTCAGTCACCCCCATGCTCAGGTCTCTATCTCACTGGGCAGATATGTCATTTGGTTTGTTTGCTTGCTGCATTTATATTAAGCAGGTTGATATAACCTTGAAATCTGAAGATAGCAAAACATGCCTCTAAGCCACTTATGAGCTACAAACAAATTCATCAATACTGATAAAAACTGGAAGTCAGAGAATTGAAACTGATGCAATTAAGACATTTTGTAAATATGCACATAGGCCAAGAAGATGTTTTATGTCAATATTGCCCTCTAGACTTTGTCTAGTGGGCGTTGATGTAGACTTTGACCATGCCATTGATATGTACTTGTTGGTCAACTGGAATGTCTCTGTTGTTCCATGTTTGGATATTGATGCAATAGAAAGGAAATATCAATAAGCTTCTTGATTCTCCCCTGATATTGAATAAAAAACCTTAAAACCTTTCCTACTTGTGTTTCTTTTGCGCTTGTATCTTAGGAACCTCTTTCTGTTGGCAAAACAATTGGGCAGTGTGCAAGCATGACAGCATATCAATATGTAAACTCTCTATTTTTGCCCCTTGCTCCCCAGTGCGCTTGAAGCAAGTGCACATATATAGTTGGTCAGGTCATCACTTCATTTATCCTGTAAGTTAAATTCACAACTAAACTAGGAGGTTTCATCTCTTTCTTGTAAGAGCTCAATAACAAAAATATCAGCATGTATAAATCAGTATTCATTCCTGGCTATTTAGAAAGTTCTGTGAATCAGGAAAACAAGAAATGATGCCATGAAAATTTTCTTTTGCAATCAGAGTAGAAATGAAGGAAATATAGTGCATGAGAATACAAATTAGTAGGAGGTAGAGTTCATTCACACACGCTAAAAAAGGTCACTGCCTTTTTGTTGTTGCATCATCCTAGTTAATGACATAAATACATCTGTATTCTTGACAATGCACAAGAACAGCATCCAAGTAAGCAATAAGTGGGCAAAAGCATTTTTGCTGACTTCCCCAGGCAATCAGCATGTGGTCTAAGTTGTTAGATTTCATTAGCACAGTTGCAGAGCTGCATTTTCTAATGTTGGCAATTAATCCATTCAGGTTTCCAGTGAAACTATTGCCCAAAGTGTGCCTTAAGATTGCTTCAGTTTCATCAGAACAAAGGACTGAGGTGTTCCTATTCTGTTAAATGCAAATGTGCCATTATTAAACAAACAAACAAACAAAAAACAAAGGAATGAGCACCCTGGAGATTAAAAAACTGTATCATATGTAGAACATAATTGCAAAACTTGTTTCCAAGGTGCATGCAGGTCCTAAATCAGATCAAAAAGAGAAAAATTATAATCATCATCATCTGTTGTTGTTGTTGTTGCTGCTGCTGTGTGTCTCCTAGTCATTTACAATTTGTGGCAATCCTAAAACAAACTTATCATGGGATTTTCTTGGCAAGATTTGTTCAGAGTTGGGATTGCCTTTGCCTTCCTCTGATTACCATATATACTCGACTATAAGTTAAGAAATGTATACCTAAAAATTGACCCTAAAATCCTAGGTCGACTTATATACAAGTCAGTAGAGTAATACTGCTTAAAAAGCCCCACTCTCCAAGCCTCGGCAATGATTTCTGAAATAGCCGCCCAGACAGGAGTGTGTGTGTGTAATAATAATAATAATAATAATAATTATTATTATTATTATTATTTATAGCCCGCCTCTCCCCAGAGGATTGGAGTGGGTTACAATCAAGAATAAAACATAGTAAAATAATAACACAATCCCTAACCCACAATTAAAATACAGTTATTTAAAATCAGTTATTAAAATCACAATAAAAATTACAATAAAATTTAACCCCCATTACAATGAGGCGATTTAAGGGAGAGTCAAGGATGCACAGTTGTGGGACAGTGAAGAGGGCGCATGTATTAGTCTGGGAATGCCTGCCTTAAGAGATCCATCTTGATGGCTTTTTAAAAGGCCTCAAGAGATGTTATGTGGCAGATCTCCTCCGGTAGGTCATTCCAAAGTTTAGGAGCAGCTGATGAGAAGGTCCTCTGGGTAACCACAGCAAGTCTGGTCTCCTTAGTCTGTAGTAAATTTGTCCCAGAGGACCTGAATGTGCGGGGTGGATTGTATGGAAGGAGACGTTCCTTTAAGTAAGCTGGACCTAAACCATGTAGGGCTTTAAAGGTGATTACCAACACCTTGTAATGTGCCTGGAAACTAATTGGCAGCCAGTGTAAAGATTTCAGAACTGGAGTTATATGGTCGCCTCTTGATTTTCTGGCAGCCAAACTGGCTGCCATGTTTTGAATTAACTGAAGTTTCCATGTTAGGTATAAGGGTAGCCCCATGTAAAGTGCATTGGTGATTCCTTTCTCAATCCAATGTTAAAACCTTCTGTCCCCATTCTCTTCCTCCTCTGGATCTCTCTTCCCACCAAACACTCCATCTAACTCCACTTCTTTCCCTTTTCAATCCAACGTTAACCTTGTCTCCCCATCAAAGATCCCATTTCCCTCTAGTTTCTCCCTTTTCAATCTGATGTTAGAACCCTCTCTCTCCATTAAACAAACACCTCACTTCCCACCAGTTTTTTTTCCCTTTTCAATCTGATGTTAAACCTCTCTCCCATCAAATAGTCAAGAGGTCCAGAGGAGATGTTATGCTAAGCTGAAATCTTCTGAATTTTGGTATGTGTGTTTTCCCTATAGTCCCAAACAGATGCTGTATTCTGGGCAGCCGTGATTCCCAAAACATGGGAACCCATCCACACTACCCCATATGGAAATCAAATAGAATAGTTTGGGAGTTGAAAATGAGAAACTTTAACACCTCCGAAGTCAGAAAGATAGGTAAATTGAGGCAAAATGTTTTGCCGGACAAGCCCAATAAGGATGATTTACAACTTTATTCTCAATCCAGACATTGCCAGTCTAAGCAATCCTTTACATTGCAGATTTGATTCCCTTTGATGTAGGACAAACACCTTTGCCTTCAGGCTAGTTTATGCTTATAAAAGATCCCCCAAATCCTTCGTCAGTGGGCTAGTTGAAAAGCACAGGGATACTCTGTCACTGTGAACTCTGACCAGTCTTGGTACATCCGTTCCTCCCTTGGCTCACCTGAATGGCCATATCTCACACTATCCCCCCTCATAATTGGATAGAGAGTCAAGTTTCATCTTGTGTAAGCATCGCCATTAGTTCAGCCTCCTGCTATTCCAAGCTGACTGCTGATTTCCTTAGTCCTGGCATGTACGTGCTAGTGAATGTGGATTATTGTGTTATTTCCCCCCTTAATAAAAGAAATATTTCATTCAGAGAATTCTGCCTCTGCAGTATTCCTTTGATCCTTTTTCTCTTGGTATACATAAGGGAAATGGTCTCGAGGGTCCTTATAGATGACCCAGTAAATTGAGCTAAATAAAATTCCCCTAGAGAGACTCTTGGCTACAGAGAAGAGAGAGGGAAGTGGTGTTTTCCCTTTTAGATGCTTTGTTACATGCCCCTACATTCTATCCTTGACCTATCCATAAGTCATATCAAAATCCATGATTTTGGCCCTAAAAACCTTCTTCTACTTATACATGAGTATATATGGTATACTCACAGTTTTAAGTAAGTGTCTTCAATGTTGACCTTTATAATTACAGAAATATATTCTGATTTTTAATACTTAAAAATTATAATAATAAATTTCATGCTAATAATGAAGAGGACACCTCAGAAATCCACAGCTATTAACTCACTGGCCATTTTAAGGTAGAAAGTGAAATGCCACACTCTGGCCAACAAAAGAGGTGGTGAAATGTTCAAAGGTTTTTCATCCAGCAGTTCCTTACTTGGGAAAAGTCTCTTTGCAGTAGGGATGTAAATCTTTGTGAATTTCATTAAAAATGTTCTTACCATTTTTCTCCTTGCTGGGAGAAATCTGTTGAAACCTGTGCAGTTTTGAAGTTGGGATGTTTTGAGCAGAAAACAGCATTTTCTGTAAAGAAAACCATGTTTCTCTGTAGACAACAACTTCCTGTACAGCCAACAGCATTTTCTGGGCAGAAATATTCACAGAAAATGTCATTATCTGAGCAAAAAATCCATGTGCATTTTTCATGCAGAGTAAATTCTGAACTGTGAAGATTTTCTCCTTATTGCACTTTCCTGACACTTAGCAAATCAGTTTTTCAGTCATTTATAAATATTTTTGAATATTCTTTCCATCCCTAATGTGCAGTCTTCAGCACAGGCAATGGAGGAAATATATTGCCTCGCTGTACAATGACGTATCAGCTTAAAGGGAGAATGTAACATTTCATCAATTTAGTTAAAAGATATGCAAATAGTGGATTTATTCTAGTTGGGTGTAGCACTAGGGATTTAGGAACGGAAAACATTAGGAAACAAACTGTTTACACCACATTTTAGAGAGCTTGTCAGCATTAAGTGACTTTCAAAAACATGAAGCCCCGTGTTTCTTTCACGTCTGAAACAAGAACTTTTTGAAAAATACAATTTATTTACAAATTGAGGAAATTACAATGCAGCAATACAGTCTGCTCTTTTAAGGATTTTAAATTTTTTAAAAAAGCGATTACACTAGATATATATGCATATGTAGAGTTTGCAATCTGTCTGATTAATGCCATGTCCATATTTTGAAGGATTCAGCTTCTTTAATTATGTACCTGGAGCAAAGGCATGGCAGGATTTTCAGGCTCCATCAGAACCTCTTGTGACATCTATGTTAATATGTTCATTTGACAGTTTCTACAGACTGAAGAATGTGCTAGGAAATGGGGAGCCAACATACCAAAGCCCTGTTCAGCCACTTGAAAACATATCAGTTCCACAGCGAAAGAGGCTGTGAAGCATGGCCTTCTGTGCCTTGAAGTTACATTTTAATTCTTCACTATTAGAAGGCCCCTCATCAATGGCACCTACACAGCAGCCACTCTTTATACACTTTCCCTAAATGTATAAGGGCTAGGGTCCCAAGTGTCTTCCTCTTATAAGTTTAATATCTCTAGTAGTGTGCTTTTATGTGGTTTATGGTTTAGAATTCACACATGCCAAGGCTTCTGTTGTAACAAATAACATTGTCCTTATTGAATAACATTTAGCAAGAATGTAATTTATGTAGAATAGTTACAAAGTGGTGTGGTTAATATTACCGTTGCAGGCATTTCAACTCGCTTAAACTTCCCCTCAACTGAATTGAACTCTGAACTGGACTCTCTTCAACCTTTCTCCAGCCCATTCACCATAATCCAGCCTCAAAAGGAGAGAGAGGCAGGCCAGCTCCAAAGTAAGATGAAGAGCCCTTTCTCCAGCCCATTTGCCATGACCATTGCCCCAGAGGGAGAGAAGAATTAATGAACCTGATCTCTTCCACAGCTCCATTCCCTTCTCCTTCTGTGTCATGTCTATTTGGATTGTAAGCCTGAGGGCAAGGAACTGTCTAATTTTTTTTAAAAAAATGTCAGATGCTCTGACAGCCTTTGTGGCTGAAGAGTGGGGCATATATGAGCCAAATAAATAAATGGACCTCATCTGCTTCAACTTAACTGGCATCACAGTCACTTGCTCCTCACTTTTATATCTACTCCTTCCTCAGCAGCCTCTCCCTCACAGTCAGCCTGAACCAGGATTGGCCATTAGAAAACCAAGTCTAAGCAATGACTCCGCCACACAGGGCCTCTCAAAGTACAGCTGTGAAGGGTTAGCCCTTATATTCCTCTCTCTGGCAGCCCTTTTAAGGCACCGGTGCCAGGTGATATCAGCCCTAATGATACCAGTGTGTGAGCTAATTACAATGTTGCATGGCATTGTATGATAGGTATTGCCAAAGGTATAGCTATTATCAGACTTTTATGGTGATTTAAAAGCTGTGTGTGATCAAGACCTAAGTTTTCTTGGCAAGATTTGTTCAGCTCAGACAGGTTTGCGTTCCTCCAAGGCTGAATGTGACTTGCCCACAGTCACCAAGTGGGCTTTCATGGCTAAGCAGGGATTCAAACCATGGTCCCCAGAGTCAAAGTCCAATATTCAGTATTGAAACCACAATGAGCTTAAACATAATTCTGTGATTCTGGCCAATGGATTTGGCTTGTTTTTAAAATTAAATTCATATGGCCATCCATCAACAAATTTTCTCTGGGTTCCTACAGGACTGATGAGGGCAAGATTCTCTCATTCTTTTCTGTTCTCTTCATTTCTTTCTTTTTAGCAGCATATCAAAATGTCAACTATAAAACATGAATAATGGTAGTTTATCTCAAAGGTTTGGTATGAAAATTATAAAAATATATATTTTACAGAAAATATTCTTCTAGCTCCCAGTATACCTCTTCACGACTGCAAATTGGATCAGCAGAAGGATGGGATTTTAACTACCTGGCTGCTCTAGAGATTAAAAATAATAATTCCCTAAATGACATATTTTAGATTATGTCAGAAACAGGAACAGTGTTCTTTTCTGAATTCCTAGTCACAGATAACTGGAATGAAGAATTGGGGAGAAGAATTAATTGTTTCAAAGAAAATCAAACCAAACCCCACACTCATAGCTATGCCTTCTATTAAAGTGTTTACCAGTAAAAAATTTGATCATGTAAAGAAAACGATTTCAACCCTACTTTCTTAATGTTAAATCATATTTTCTACATTAATTCAAACAAAAAAGTTTGATCACATTTGAGCAGTATACTCTTTCAGACCCCCAGCTCAGTGTTGGATAGTCAAGCACAAGCAGGCAGGTGATATGGACAAGGAAGGTCAGACCAGGGTTTGCATACTGATTTATGCCCCCACTCATATTTTAGCACTCAGTTCAGTAGGTCCAGAAGGGATGCGTTGGATCAGTGATTAACATACTGACTTTGATAATTGCAAGATCAGCAGGTTGGCAGTTTGAGGCCCAAGCACTGCAGGACAGATTCAGCTCTGGTCACTAGTCCTAGCTTCTGCCAACCTAGCAATCTGAAAGAATGTAACAGTGCAAGTAGATAAATAAGTACCACTTCGGTGGGAAGGTAACAGCAATCGGTGCAGTCAGGCTGGTCACACAATCACAGAGTTGCCTCTTAGGCTTAGTAATGGAGTTGAGCACTGCCCCGACAGTCGGACGTGACTTGACAGCTCCTCAAAAGGGAAGTCTTTACCTTTATTTGGTAAGTCCAGTGTTGACCCTTCACTGCTAGCCTCAGTCTAGGTGCTGGGGATCAATGGATTTATTTAAGAAGGACATCAAAGATTGACAGCAGGAATCTACCTGCAGTATGGCAGCCAATGTTACAGGAGTACAATGAATGTTTTACAAATGCAGGGATGGGAATAGTGCATCCCTTTCACTGTGTCTCTCACCATCCCTTGCCAGTGAGTAAGCTGGCTAAATACCCTGGGTTTCCTGGGTTCTAGTCTAATACTATCTCACTACTCCTCACTATACTAGTATGCTACCCCTCAATATACTGAGTTTACAGGGCAGGTGGCACTTTAAACAACATTTTTCTGCAGTGTTTCTCAGCTTTTTACCCTGTGACTTGCGGCTCACTCTGAATGTGTGCCTTGCTTTCTGCAGAAAGTCTTTTTGCCAGGCTCCCATTTAAGACTCTTACAGCCATAAAGCTGATTTCAGATTGACCATATGCTGGTATAAATCTGTACTTTCCTTGAAGAATGAGCAGAATGAACTACACAAGAAAAATAGTGAAATAAAATCAGGAGGGCCTGAACAATCCACAGCATTCAGTTGGCATTCTCAGAGGGTCATTATGACTAAGATGTGCACCCAGATGCTTCTCAGGTCATACCACTGTAATCATGAGGAGGAGAAAAACAAAGTAGAGAAGGGAGTGAAAAGAACATTAGAGAAGAGGAATATTGATTCTTAAAAACATATTTTCTGCAGAAGAAAAAAGGCTATCATTTTATATGTCTATTTTGATTTGAAATGTTCACCCAAAAGCTATCCTCAGAAAAATTGTGATATTTTAAAAAATCTAATCACCAGGATGCATATACACATTGATTTAATGGGAATTCAGATAAAAACAGTGACAACTGAATTAATTAAAATACTTTTAGGCTACCTTTCAGATCAGCTTACTCATAATGGAATGATAATACAAGCTATAATGAATGAATGTTCAATGAGCAGATTGAAAGCGATAGCAAGAGAAGCAAAAGTAGAGCAAGAGAAGAGAGTCTGGAAAGTTTTTTTTTTCAAAAGAAGAATGTATATAATGGTATGCCAAAGCCACTCAGAATTGATCAGTAGGATGAAGTTCTGAGTACTGAGCTCTGACCCTTATCCTTAGCACATCATAATGCTGTTCATTTATGAACGGTTTCACATTGACATCAACATGCCTCTTTAAGGGAACTTTCCAAGATCTGCAATAAAAGAATAATTAAATATTAGAATAGTAATAACATGAAAGAAATACTAAAAACCCAGGAGATTACAGATGTCCTCATCTGGAATGATAGAGCCAACAGAGTGATATTAGCCCAAAAAAAATCCTGCAAAAGATATTCCATTACTGAGGTGATAGCATTTAAAAGATACTGTCATCAGACATTATTGACCCCCACTTCTGCAAATGCTGGCACTGAGAAAACAACTTGGGAACGAGATCTTAACAAAAGATGGGTTTATACTGGAGTAGGCAGCCTTTCAGAATGAGAGGTGTGGCAGTTGTACTGTATTAAGTGTGTGTGGTCATGTCTAGCTAAATGTAAAATTGCTAAAATGTAGGTTCATTCTATTACAGTGGGATCTGTGCTTGAGCTTCATTCTATGGTTTGGGGGGATTATGGGAGATAATGAGACATAATTTGTATCATTATGTTTGATGCCGCAAACATAGGCACACATGCATTATGAAAAGGAGAGAACAGAGAGGGTTGCAGAACTGTGTCTTTGCCCCTATGTTTATGTAGTGACACCGGACCTGGGGCCCAGTGTATGCACTGGATGGAGGTGTCTATAAACAAAAGCATATGCCAGTATGTTGTCCATGCCTGACCCCTGAATTACTGATGTTCAAAAACATGTGCAATATCCTCCTGTCATCCTGAGGTGCAGATGTTGTGCATAAACAGAGGCAGAGGTTAGAAAACAGTATCATTCGTTTAGGAGAGGTAACCACAATCAAGAAAATATGAGCCAGTGTATGTTGTTCATGTTTTTGTTGTAATACTCAAACTGCCTTCAATCAGAAGAGCAATGGGCTTCAAACAAAGAAGGGTTGATAAATGAGTACTATGTACACCCTCATAATGTGAATTATCCAGAGGGAATTCACAAGGGTAACACACTGACTTGAGTAATAGGCATTTGGTTAGCAAAGGATTTTAGTCATAATGAATTTAGGGTTTTTCCTCTCCTAAATATAGGGAGGAACTATGGCTTTTTGAACTGCTAATATTTCGGATTTGTCTTTTCCTAGCAACGAATGTTTAAAGTAAGATTTTTAGAATGCTAAAGTCAAATCCATTCTAAGCCGCTTACAATGGCAGCAAGCAGGAGTTGTTTGCATTTAGCTCTGAATATGCACATCACATCTGCGGAGTCTATGTGCAGCCTCATCCATACTGGGATGCTATTTGCAGGAGAAAGAAAAAGCAGATATACATTTAAAGATAGTGCATACACACACATTTCAAATTAAGTTATAAATTGTTTATATCCTAAATAGAAAAGTCCCTTTTAAAACTGAAGCAACTTCATGCTATTTTGATTTACTTTACCATCTCAGATAATTTTTCAAGGGGAAAAAAAATTTCTTTGTGAAGAAGAAATTTAGCCAAAAGTAAATTTTATAACCTGAGACTTGCCTCAGATGTGATTTTACCTTATACAGATGTGAGAGCTAGACAGTTAAGAAAGAAGATAGGCAGAAAACCAATTCATTTGAGATGTGGTGCTGGAGAAGAGCACTGAGGATCCCATGGACAGCCCAAAAGACAAACAAATAGGTCTTAGAACAGATCAAGTCAGAAATCTCCCTGGAAGCCAAGATGATTAAACTGAGGCTGTCGTATTTTTGCCATGTCATGAGAAAGTATGACTCATAAGAAAAGATAATAATGTTAGGAAAGGATGAGGGAAGTAGAAAGCGAGGAAGACCACATGCTAGATGGATAAACTATTAAGGAAGACATGTGTATGACTTTGCAAGAATTAAGTAGAGCAGTGAACAGGGAGCCTGAGAGATATCTTATTCACAGGTTCGCCATGGGTCGAGATCAACTCAATGGTGGTTAACAACAACAAACATGTATTAAAAAGCTATCAAAGAAGAGGGACGTATATAGGAGACAGAACACATGCATTCAGTTGTAGCACACATAAGGCAGGTCCTCAATTCAGCTCCTGAGACCTCTCAGTGGGCCTGAGAAAGACACTCACCTAAAAATCTGAACTGATGCTTCAGTTATAATAGACAATACTGGGCTGGATAGACAATGGATCTGACTTGCTTCAAAGAGAAAATATGAGCCAAATGCTATGGTACAGTCTTTACAGTGTTGGATTAGGATTGGGTTAGGATTAGGACTAACCACTGTTAGAACAGCAGAATCAAGTCAAAAAGTGAAGGGAGATTTCCCCATTCAGCCCCCTTCCACACACCTTTAAACCAAGTAACAAAACCTCTCAACCTACTGTTTGGGTACCTTCAAGGGCTTCAGGGAAAGAGAAAGGAGACATGTTCCATCATGCTAGTATGTCATGCCATTGTCCATTGGAGTTAAGATCATTGCAGTAGTCATACTCACACAGTCATTCAGGATTTCTAAAAATACATGGGATCATTAACTCTAGACTACCATGGCATCCCTGTGCCCATGACATACAGACATTTTCAGTGTGGCCTGAACAAGTCCACAGCAGCCTGCAGCTGCCTTTCCTTTTTTCTGTTTTTAATTATCTGAAGAATGATCACACATCTCCTAACATAGCCATACAATCTCTGCAGAATATTCGGGTGTCTTGTTTTTTCAAGTTGTTCGGCTTAGTTTTGGCATTGAAAGAAATACTGAGATTCATGGTGTCCTAGATACTGGGTGAAAAAGGAGGAATAGCTGTCAGTCAAGTGAAATTTCAAAAACAAAATAATTTCAGCTCTAGTACAATAACTGTACTTTTATTTTGAATACTGTTAACTGAATGTTAAAATATATTTTAGTCATTTGAAGATGCTCCAGGGGTATGACTACCAGAGGACAGGGTATGAGAGCAATGCCTGTCCAAATATGAATTCTGTCCCAAAATAAATTTTCCTTCAGTCCCCCAAATTTCTAGGATTACAAAAAGCAATTAAAAAAAACTGCTCACAGCTAGAGTGCTTATATTTGCTATGTTTGCATTCACTTGGTAACTTTGCATGCCTCTTTTCTTTTGATGCTCTATAATCCCTCTTCTTTGGATGCCTAAACCTTAGTTCTAAAAGTTCAAACAAAGCTTTCAGTTACTGCAGTGCTGAAAATTTGAACACTGAAAGAAAATGTGTAATTGTGCATAGACTGGACTGCAGCCCAAAATGCTTCTCTCACACACTTTCCCCTTTTCAAATATATTATAATTTCCTTATTATACAGTGGCCTGTTTCTCATGTACTCTAAGTTATATATCTTGCATACCATTTTTGTAAAGTACACAGACATAAAATCCCCTTTATTTGAGAAATCCCTATCTGCATAGTTTACAGTGAAGAGATTGTAAATATATCTCAATTCTCATCTTTTTCTGTGTCTCTCACCCCATAGACAGAGCTTAGGAAAGAAAGTATGGTGGGCTTCAGCTTCCAGTCTCCCAGAAAACATTGCCAGTGTCCATGTCATTCACTGTGTTTTGAGAACTGTATCCCATGCCGCCGCCACCCAAAAAATCATGCTGTACCTGTGTGTGTGTTTTCAAGCCACCTGCCAACTTATGGTGAATCTATGAATTTCATAGCAATGTCTTCAACAAGGTCTACTCAGAGGTGGTTCTGCCAGTTTCTTTCTATGAGATATAGCCTACAGCACATGTAGGGAGCTATTTTTAAAAAGTCCCATTGCCTATTTGATGCATATAACAGAACTGAAGAGCTGAGCTCTACCTCCTTGAGAGATCGCAGAGAATCATACTGTAGTTGGTCTGGCTATCAAAACATAGCCAGATGTCTCCTGCCCTCCCTCAGCTACTAAACTGCCATGTTTTGGGGGAAGTGTGGCTGCTGACAAATAGTGAGCCTGAGGATGGAATAGGAAAGATGTAGTGTGGTCTATCTGCTGGAAACTGACCATAGAATCATGCTGGAGGACCTACAGTAACCCAGAGAAGTGTTTTCTCTCAGAATCTCTAGATCCTCTAATATGACTCTATGAACACCTTCCAGAACAGCCACTCTGGAGGACCTAGAGATTTTTAAAGAGAACATATTAATCAAAAGTGCAAATCATCAAATCCACAAAAATCAATGCAGCAAATTGGAGGGCAAACTGTACTTCATTCAGAGGAGTTTCTTCCTAAGTGTGCTTAAGAGAATTACTTTTTAGTCAGGACTAGTTGTATTACCCAGAATTGCTCAAGAGACCCATTAACTGTTGTTAATGATTGTTCAGTTTCAACTGCTCTGGAGGATGAGTTCCTATCTTTTTGGATGCTCAGGTGTTCCCCATACCTCACATCAGCCTCAGTTGCCCTTGAGACCAAAACCACTACCAATTGGATGTCAAACACACTACTTTACACAAAGTAAAAGGTAAAGGTGGTCTCTTGACAGGAATGTCTAGTTGTAACTGACTATAGTGGTCGGTGCTCATCTCCGTTACTAAGCCAAAGAGCCAGTGTTGTGCAAGGATTGCTCTGGTGGTCATGTGGCCAGCATGACTGCACCAAACACTGTTACCTTCTCACTGAAGTGGTACCTATTTATCTACTTGCATTTGCATGATTTTGAACTGCTATGTTGGCAGAAATTGGGACAAGTGACAGGAGCTCACCCCATATGCAGCACTCGGGCCTTGCACTTCCAACCTCCTGATCTTCCAGTCATCAAAATTGGTATCTTAACCACTAAACTAGTAACGGAAACGGAAACGTAAGGGAGAAATAAAATAATAATTGAGATAACCCCCCCCACACACACACACACATTCCAGGTCTCTGCAAAAGTGAATTTTGAATTGTCCACATAGCTTGTATTTTAAATCAGACCATTCCAAATAGACCTTCCAAATTTGATGAAAATCTAATTAAACAATAATTGTAGTTTTTCTCCAGTGCGCCCCATGAATTATGTGTGACTGTGTAGTCTATATTTTAAGTCAGACCATACCAAATATACCAGGGTAGGCAACCTATTTGAGCCGGGGGCCGGGTTGCTGTCCCTCAGACAACTGGGCGGCCGAAGCCAATAAATAAATAAATAAATAAATAAATAAATAAATAAATAAATGATATAGGACAACATTTTCAAATGTAGGACACATTTTAAAAAATGGAGGACATGCGAAAAAAATTGATTTTTAAAAAATGTTAATATAAATGCATGTTTCTTAGGCATGATCAAAATGGAGGACATTTGGGCCTCAGAAGCTGGCTGATATCAATACCACCACCACCACCACCACCTCCTGCTACTCTTCTTCTTCTTCCTCCTCCTCCTCCTGCTCCTTCCTTCCTCCCTCCTCCTCCCCTTCTTCCTCTTCATCCTTCCTCCTCCTCTTCCTCCTTCCTCCTCCTTCCTTCCTCCCTCCACCTCCTGCTCCTTCCTTCCTTCCTTCCTCCCTCCTCCTCTTCCTCTTCCTTCCTTCCTTCCTCCTCCTCCTGCTCCTTCCTTCTTCCCTCCTCCTCCTCTTCCTCCTCCTCTTTCCCCGCCCCCTTCCTTCCCTGTCCGCAGCTGTCTGGCAGCCACGGGAAGGGATGGAAGGAGGAGGAGGACCCCCGCCCCCATCCTGCCCTGCCCGGAGGGGGCCAGGCAGGGCGAAGGAGCCTCACTGAAGCGGGGCTCCTTGGCCCTGCCTGTCTGCTGGCGGAGGGGAACAGGCAGGGCGAAGGAGCCTCGCTGAAGCAGGGCTCCTTGGCCCTGCTGTCCGCAGGCTAAGGGCCACTCGCCCGAGAGGCCAAAGGCCCCGCACGAGAGGCCCGGTCCTGCCGCCGATTGCCGCTGGCGCAGGGCCTTTGGCCTCTTGCGCGAGCGGCCTTTGGCCCCGTGCTGGCGGCAATCGGCGGCAGGACCAGGCTCGGGCCGGTCCCAAGGCCTCACGGGGCCGGATCTGGCCCGCTGGCTGGGGGTTGCCAACCCCTGAAATATACCCTCCAAAATTAATGAAAATGCATCCAGTGTTTATCATCCAATACAGTGATAAATGGACAAAGAGAAGACAGAAGTATATTTATATTGAAGACGGAGGATGTTTACACAGTACGGTTTCTTCCCTAGTAAGTGCACTCAGGAGTGTAGAACAAGTTTACTTTTCTAAACACTTGCTTTTCAACCACCAAATTGATCTGGTAAAGTGTTTTGTTCTATTTTGTTGGTTATTGCAATGCTATACTAAAAGTTTGTACTGAAGAGCACAATTAACCTTTAGCTTCATGAATGGGATGCTGTGCTAAGCCAGCAGACTCAGTATTAAACCCTCAATAAGCCCCCTCTTCTGCCAACTACCTCTGGGTCTGTCATTAGTGCGGATGCTACCTTCTATATCAAAAGTTAATGAGGAAGCTTTCTCTCTTCCTATGGGAAAGGTTGCCCTCCTGACCCAAACAAAACAAAGGAGTCACTTTGATAAGTAAGGACTTTGCTTGCTGCAAGTAGGCCATCATAACCAATGACCTGGTTGTAAAGGACTGAAACTCTCCTGACAAGCTCTCAGTAATGAGAAAGAAAAACTCTCTACTCATTGCTGACAAAGACAAAAAGAAGCAAAGTAAAAAATGGAGAGTCAAATCCCAGGTCATCAGTTGGAGGGTGTGTGAAAGAGACAGTTGTGATATTTTTAGTAGGCACTTAACACTTACGAGTGAATGGGAGACTTTCAGTAAATTAGCAGCTGCTCTGTCTCAAGAAAGAAGGATAGCTTTAGCTTTAAAGAGGGAAATACATATAGATGAAACAATATTTGGAGCCTGGGAAATGCAATATTACACCACCATACTTATGTGAAGGCCTTTTCCTGCCTACCTACTTCACACTATTGTTGTATGAAGACAAAGGGAGGAAGAAAGCCACAAATGCCAACTTAACCTGTCAGAAAAAAAGCAAGATATATATCTAACCAATAGTTAAATGGGCCCCATATTGGGAGAAAAGCAGAATAATAAATAAATAATAGTAACACAATCCAAGTATGACCATTCCCTTCCTTTGTACTTTGATTATCTTCTGCAGACTGAGGACTTGATCACATGAGGCTAGTAAAACATTATTTCCACAGGATATTGTGTCCTTGGCTCTTACTTGCAGCACAGTGTCATGTATGGTTTGCATTCCATCCATTTCTGGATCACTCCTTTTCATTGACTCATCTATGTCTCCCAATCATGCTGTTTTCCCACTAAGGATTTCCAGAAGATAAGTGCCTCCCACTGCAGTTCTATTTCTCAAGACAGTCATGTAGTGTGAGTGGGTTTGATCCTGCTTTCCCCCCCTCTTCCCCTTCCCCCTCATTATTACCAAGCAGGCTGTTTTCCTTTTATTTTCTATTTCTTTTCCTTTATAGTATTGCCATCATTTTGCAATTGTGGTTAAAAAATAAAATAAAAATAAGTCAAAAGGCAAGCATACTCAGGGTAGAGCACCACTGAAATGCAGCATTATGGCAGCACTGCAGAAAAGAAGATGACGGATTGCCAAAGCAGCTCCAAAGTGCTATTGAAGAAAAAAGTATGATAATAAATTATGCCAAACCAGTCTGCTTTCATTCTTAAACTATTGTGACTGCAGTGGGACAACAGACTGGGGTGATAATGTCTTGAGTCAGAATTAATGTAATCTTGGTTGTACTTACACTTCTTATCATTTAAAAAGTTGTCATGAGAAAAGCCACTGAGAAATTGTGGAAGATTAGAACTCACCAGAGCTTTGCCTACTCACAGTTCTCTGGTCTCAGTAGTGAAGGCTAGCTGCTTGCCTTAGTTAAAGATTAGGAGAGGGAGCCAGGAGGCCAATAAAATTCCAGATTCCAATGAGGGAGAGCTGGAAGGCGGTTGCAAGTGTACAGAGGTCTCTTCCTTGGAGTTGGAAAGTTATGGAAGGATGTTAGCCTGGACTTAACAGAACAGTTTGCCTAAAGCCTCACATATGAAAGAGTGGGGAGAATATATCCAGGGAAGTCTAAAACATAGATAGACATAAAGTGAGCTGATGCAATAATACTATTCTTATTACAGAAAGATGGAGAACTAACATGGAATAGTGGTTTGGCCTATGACACTGGAAACCAGGATTTGAATCCCTCTCAGCCATGGAAACCCATTGAGTGACTTTAGGCAATGGCAAACCCCCTCTTAACAAACCTTGCCAAGAAAATCCCATGATAGGTTCATCGTAGGGTCACCATAAGTTAGAAGTGTTTTGAAGGCAAACAACAACAACCAACAACAGCGATGGCAACAACAGAATAGCTAGGCAAGATCCCAAGTTGGGCCCCTGCAGCAACCACTTACTGACTTTACATTAGGTTGAACAGCCCACCATTACTGAATCCCATTTTGGGAGAAAGGCCATAAATATAAATATAAATCCCACACATAAATTAAAATAAATAAATTAATAAAGACAAATGTGTTAAGCAACCACTCATGTCCACATCCTAGTACCACTTATCAGCTCTGCTAAAGAGATGAATCTAAAAGTATCTGCTGACAATACTTCTCCTTCATCTAGCTTTTTCTCTAAACATTAAATAAAAGTTATTTTGAAGTATGGGTCCTGGTTTGACAGAAATTCAAGGGTCTGATGTGTATCTGACCATGGGAGTGACACTGCAGATGACAAAGCCATTCAAGATTCTATGCAACAGCAACAACAACACAATAGTATTAAATATCTATTTCTTAACTGTTCCTAAGATATGAAAAATTCCACAGATTCAAAAAGAAAATACAATATGCATTTCCCCATACTGTTGATATACAGTGGTGCCTCGGGTTATGAAATTAATTCGTTCCGCCATTCCTTTCGTAACCCGAAAATTTCGTAACCTGAAACACTTTTCCGTTAGCACTGGAAAGCCTATAGCTGCACTTTGCAGCATTTGAATTTCGCGCCGAAATGAATTTCGTAACCCGAAAAATATTTCGTAACCCGAAACAGTTTTTGCCAATCCAACTTTTTCGTATCCCGGAAATTTCGTAACCCGATCATTTCGTATCCCGAGGCACCACTGTACAGGAAAGAATGCCACAGGCTTGCATTCTGATTTGTCTTTCTGGTGGAACAAGGTCGACTGCGAAAAGATATCTGCTAAAAGTGCATATAGATCAATGCTGAATGAGATTTGCTCTTATAGAAGATTATCACACATGGCTTTTAAACCACAATTATAGATGTAAAATAGCATATTTATCATACAGTACAACATCATGTCCAGCCAGTAGCTGCTGTATCTACCAAGCATGGTTAGGAGACTCCTTTTTATTGATGGGGAAACCCATCAATAAGTCCCATTAGTTCTCATGTGTGAAATGTTACTGCCATGGCAGTTGTGCTATTGGCAGTCATGTGTTGTAAGTGTCTCCTGCCCTCCCCCTGCTATTACGACGCAGGCTGATTTCCATTATTTTTAAATGTAAATCACATTAGTACAACTCTGCAACTGTGTTAAAAAGTAAAAAATAAATTAAATTAAAAAACCCAAAAGGCATGTGGAGTAAGGCACAAGACAGAGGCAGGGCTAAAAGGGAATGCGGAAAAGAGTGCAATGACAGAAAGGGCCCCAGCCACATGATTAACAAGCTGTGTGATAATGTCTGCTCACAAACTGGCATGTTTTGGTTTTGTTTAACTAGCACAACTGCAGCAAGAACAGGGCTCGTGTGATCATGTCCTTAATCTCAGGCAGCCCATTGGTAGCTGTCCATCAATGTAGGAGAATGAGTAGTAATATCCACCGTTTGCTTGCTGCTGGCATGATGAATTTGCAGGGTAGGACACCTTTAAATTAAAAGGCTTCCTGTTAAGGATGTGATTAATAATAGGGTGTTGCAGCTATTAATAATATAGTGTTATACTAATATTGTATAGTGCAGTTTCAAAATTGTCAGGTACTCTGTTTCCCTATACAGACTTTTCATGCTATAAAAATGCAGTACGTGTACAGTAAATGTTCTTCTGAGATTTGTTCCTCTGAGTTATTTTGGAGTCTTTCCAAGGTGGGTTTTGACATCTAAATATGCCAATGCAGTGCATGCAACCCACCTCAGAAACAAAGTTCTTAGAATTAAGTGGGTTCATAAATACCACCATGTGCTCTTAGAGTATTTCTACTAAAAACAATGTATTTAAGCAATAAAGATCTCATGAAAGTGCACGATATAAACCCTCCTCATGTTATTTGTGTGGTCAAGTTATTTTCTTGCAGTAGCATTGCTACTCCACAGGCTCCTGCCCAAGATCATCAGCCCTGTTTCTTCTATCCATGTGCTGAGCATGTGAGTGAAGGGAAGGGAAGAGCCTACATGTCTACACTGTGCTTTGTTTATACTACTATTCCAGCAGCCTTCCTCTTGCTGAACTTCTGTCAGGAATATGGTATATATGCACCTTCATATACTTTCTTGTTCCACGTTTCGTTTTCACAGTACCCAATCAGGGCCCTTCCACACTGCACAATTATACAGCTATGATTTCATTTTAACTGCCATAACAACATCCCATGGGATCCTGCTATTTATGGTGTAGTGGTTTGAATGTTGGACTACAATTCTGGAGGCCAGGGTTTGAATCCCCACTTGGCCATGGAAAGCCACATTAGGCAAATCACATTCTCTCAACATCAGACAAAGGCAAACCACCTCTGAACAAATCTCGCCAAGAAAACTCCATAGTAGGTTCATCTTTGGGTTGTCATAAAACAGACACTACTTGAAGGCACACAGCAACAGCAAGTGAGGTTGAAGTTAAAAAGTACCCACACTATTTTCATTTTAATTCATTTTCTAGGCTTGAGCTCATATGCATACTAATGAGGAAATAGTAAACATAGGAAACCACTGTGCCATTTTACAAGTTAATTTTGGAACAGAAGTTGCTTTAGTACATGGAGATGATTGCATATTCCAATATGACATCAAAGTGCATCACATAGAGAATATGCCCATTCTAAAATCTTGTTGTTGATTGTAATGAAACGTTGAACATTTTAAACACTTAGAGACTTTATTGTTTAATTGTTCTATTGGTGTCTCAATTGTTTATGCCACATCCTTTCTTCTTTTCTTTTTCAACACAAGGCTGTGAACAGATTAATTAGACTAGAAGTGTGATGGAGAATAATAACTACACGTAGTTAGCTAATGAAATCTTGCAATAGAAATTTCAGTTGCCAGACTTAGCACTTTTTAGAAACTACTGAGAGCTGTAGGCAACCTGGTAGATTCTGAAACTCACTTTACATTAATTCTCATTAAATCACCCAGAAGAATTAATAAGTCTTTTTGTTTCTTTCACTATTTGCATGATGTTCCTGGGATTCAGTGGACCACATGATACTCCAGTGAATAGGAATAGGTGGTGTTTCACCTAGGAAAGTGGGTTGGCTTTGCTTTTTGATAACTGTTTTTACAAATTCGCAAATTTCTTCATAAATTTAACAGAAGGGATTTCTAGGTTTTAAAAAAGTGACTATAGGAAAGCTACAGCCAGCATTGTGTAGTGGTTTGTACATTGAACTATAACCATGGAGAACATGGTTTGAATCTCTGCTCAGCCATGGAAAGCCATTGGGTGTCCTTGGGCAATGCACTCTCTCAGCCTCACAGGGTGAAGAAACTTGCCATGAAAACTCTGTGATTGGGTCAGCAAAATTTGGAAATGATTTGAAGGCAAAACAATTCACACATAGGAGAAAGCAAAACTGATTTATTCTCCTCTTTAAGTAGAGGTCTGATTGTTTAGCTCCTTAAAATCTTCTTTAGAATCTCTTTCCAAAACTCTTTCTATTGTGCTTTATATTCTTTTATTTTTCAGACAAACCCTTTATCCTTAACAGATACATAGCAAGCAAGTACAACATGGTTGTCTCCATGCTACCGCAAATGGTTTGAGAATTTTGTTCTGTTTACTTTTGATAAGAATTTATCAGCATTTGTGAATGACTTCATAAATTCAACCAAAAGTATTTGGGACTTTAATGTGGCATAGGCCAGTCCCCCATGCATCTTTTTCTACAGCCTCTTATACATGTCTAGGTGGAAGAAGTGTGGCTTTTCATGCTTTGTTACTGACCTTCCTGTCAGTAGTTTTTACAGAAAGCTGCCCTCACAAGAAAGCTAAATAGGTCTGAGAGGTAGGGAAAGTACTCTACTTATGTAGCCCCTGGGCACCCTGCCAGTCCTGTTACCCAAGGAGATGCAGGGACTTGGGGTCCCCGCCAACAATGATGGTGTATCCTGGATATTTGGGGAAATAGAATAGCTCAAAGAAGAGGCCTGCAAGAACTTGGATAATTTTGGAGATATTTTCCAATGGTATGTTCCAGTACATAGATCACAAAAAGTTATGGAATGCTTTTAAAGCCATGGGAGTGCCACTATATTTGATTGTCCTGTACTTAGGACAAGAAACCACGGTTAAAACAGAGTATGGAGAAACAGAAAGGTTCCCAGTTGGCAAAGGGTGAGACAAAGCTGCATATTATCACCCTGTTTGTTCACCTTGTATGCAGAAAGTATCATATGAAGAACAGGTTTAGATTTAGATGAAGGGGGAGTAAACATAGGAGGAAGGAGCATAAGTAGCAATAGCAAGTGCATTTTTATTCCACTTATCAGTGCACTTAAACACTCCCTAAGCAGTTTACAATGTGTAAGGCAATTGCCCCTAACAATCTGGGTATTCATTTTAGTGACCTATGGAAGGATGCAGGCAGGGCTGAGTGGACCTTGGAGTCCCTTGGATCGAACTCACAGCCTGGTTTCTGTAAGAGGCTACAGTACCAGCATTTAACCACTGCGCCGCCAGATATGCAGATGACACCATACTACTAGCAGAAAACATCATGGACTTGGAACAGTTACTAAGGAAGGTCAAAGAAGAAAGTGCAAAGTGCAAGTGTTTACTTGTTTCCATACATGGTGTGAGACACAGAGGAATTGTTATAGTTTTGTATTATTTTGGGAATTGCAGTTTCCAAGCCCAGTTCTGCTTATTAACTTTCAGAGTGTGGCTTATAGGCCAGAATAAGCCTCACAGCTGGTTTTAGTTCTGGTTTAGTTTTTAACATATTGTTCCAATAAAATTATAGTTTTTTTAGCTTCATTTTCCCCTAAACTCTGTGTTTTTTCATTTTATCCACAGGGCTGCCATGAGTTGAGACCAACTTGGAGGCAGCTAACAACAACAAAATGCCAGTAGTAACTGCAGAGATACTCTGGTTTAAATGAATAAAAGAGTTTTATTTAGAAATGTGCAAAGGTTTACAAACACACAAAATCAATGCAACCTTACAAACTATACAGAGCTAACAGAAAGGTGTGAAAGGTGGGGTAGCAAGAAATTGGGAGTAAGAAGGGGTAATAATTACCAGTCCTGAAGAAGGAGTCCCACAGGAAATGGAGTAGGACTCAGACAGTGTCTGAGGGCTATACAGAGAGCAAAGCTGTAGTCTGTGCGACAGAGCCTTGGTCTCTAGAAGTTAATTGACCCTGTGTGAGGCTGATATTTACATCTGATTTCATAGCCTTGAGAGTTACTTGGTTTTGTCTTGCAGTGTAACAAAGACCTGATGGTTTTCCCATGGAAAGGACAATAGGATTCCAGAACAACTTATGGTTTTTATTTTGGAGTAAAAAAACATTGGGCCAAAGCATATGGGCCAAAGGTACTGGCTTCGAACCACTTTGGGGGCACGGTGTTTAGATGATGCACACCCTGAAAGTGTCTGGAAGTTGTGCCAGCACCTTCTGGGGAAAAACCAGGCCAAGAAGGAGTGGATAGAATCCACTCCTTCAGGAGGCCTGGTTCAGGGTCATGGCAGCAGCTCAGAGTGGGACTGGGCATGTGTGGTCGCAACAGTCCTGGTGCAAATGTTGCTGGTGTGGTCCCAGTGTGGTCCTTTTATCCCATCTGATTTGGGCCATTGATGGGATTTGAGACAACCCCAAATGGGTGAATAATAAGATAAACAGGGATACAGCCTTGAGTAAGAAGGAAGTTTGGTCTTTATCTGCTCTGCAATGGGACTCACTTAGTCCTTACTGTGAGACAATATGTGGAGAGCCTGGGGGAAGATGGAATGATCATAAACCCATTTAGTATTTATTTAGTGTTATCTAGATTGATTTGGTCAATGTGCTTTTCCCATGGAAATACTTCTTAGTGTTCCTACTAACCTCTTAAAACATGCCTATCTCTAGACACCAAGATATTAAACTAGGAAATCCCATGTTTCAGTCAGAAGGGATGAAGGGTTTATATCAGTCCCCCAAAGGTCCCCAATCCTCTCCTGCAATATTCAGCAAAAGATTTTGGCATGATTTGGGGGAAATCCAACCATAAATGTATGAAGAGTCTCCAAAACAAGCAAAAATGCCCCCAGCCATGCACAGATTCCCCCCAAGGTAACCTGCACCCCAAAGTATCTCTATTTTTATTTATTATTCATGTATTTTATTAATGTACACTTGGCCCTCCATATTCATGGGCTTGCCATTCATGGATCCAAGCATCCACGGATGACAAGCCCATGTTGTCGCCAATGATGTGTTGATATTTGCGTGATGATTCTTACCTGGGATTCTGGTCCGATGGCAAATTGATGTAGACATCGGTTATCTCTCCACCACAGGATCAGAGCGAAGCTCCAAACACAAGCCTCGGCTTGCTTGGAAGAATGCCTGGAGAAACAGCTGCTATATCAAAGAATCACTCTCCAGCAGTTCACTCCTAAGAGGGCTTTATTTATTCTTCGTTTCAAATAAACACGAGCTAAACCACTATACAAAATCTCTTACCAACTGACACACCACACTATCTCACAATCTCACAAACCCACACAGTAAAAAACAGCGTTTTTGCTTATATACAGAATTACCATGAGGCAACCACTTAGCCCAACCTCTTCCTATACAAGTTGCTATGCACCATAGGCGTGTGCATGCAGCCACAGTGGCAGTAAGTTATATTGTCCCCAATGGTGGTGCAGCCACATGCATATGCCACCATTGGGGACAACACAGGCTTGAGCATCCACAGATTTTGCTATCTGTGGGGTGTGTGGGGGTGTGTGTGGGTGTCCGGAAGGGCTCCCCTGCGGATACTGAGGGCCAACTGTATATCCCATCTTTCAATAATGGGCCTGAAGACATTTAATAATATATTTAGAGCAATAAAAATTAAAAATGATAACAAAGCATCAATAAAAATATAAATATAAGATTTAAAAACAATTAAACAATTTAAAAAGATAAAGCATCAGAATTATTAAAATTCATTAAAAGACTATTTACAAACCTTAAAAACAGCACTGCACAGCATTAAAAGCCCAATCCTACTCAATTTGTAAAAGCCTGAGTTGCTGATGAAAGGACAGCAAGGACAGGGCCTGGTGGTCTGGGAGCAGCCACCAAGAATTCTTCCTTGTTCCCCTTAAATGAGCCTGAGAAGGTGGCAGGAGAGAAAGAAGATTCTGTCCAGATTATTTTTGAGCTCTACCAGGCTCCGTATCAAAATGGGGGCAGGAAGAGAAGCCTGGACACTCTTTTGAAAAGGATTCAGATGAAATAGAGGTATTTAGGCGCATTGTCAAGGGAAGTGGCCTGTGTGCCTCCATGTAGTTGCTTACCAAGATCTAGTGATTGGATTTATAGGTTCATCCCTTTTGGTTTTAAAAAAATGGATGGGAAATCACTGGTATGAAATTAGCTGCAGCATTGTGATGGAATCATGGCAATTTGGATGGACAATTCCATTCATATCCTGCTAGGATTCCAGAGCTATACAAATATTGTGCATGCCGTCATGCTTATTATTAACTCTGCCCACGTGCTGGTAATCATTAAATGATTACAGTTTAAAACACAGCAAATGGATAATTGTGTTTCCCTATTGTAATTATTGGCCCAGGCTGCTAAATAAGCAACAGGGAGTAAATAATTTCCCAAGGCTATTACTTTTGAAGCAGAATTTAGAACGTAATATTTCATTGTTGGAACACAAACAGGAAGTATGTATTTTAATTAAATATTTTCTTGCTTTTGAGGAGCAGCAGTCAGCTAACTGTTTCTTTAGTGCTGTGTGTTATTTTGAAGAAAAAAATGGGGAGTATTCCTTTGTTCACAAATTTGTTTATGATTTCTGAACTGACTGAGATGCTCAAAGAAAAGCCAAAGGTTACCAATTACGTTGCTTGGTGAAGAAAAGCAATAGATTGGGCAACAGCTAGTGCTTAAATACTTAACTCTGTGATAAGTCAACTTGACTGTGATGTGTAAAAGCTATATATGCATGGATCATCTGGTGATCTGAATCCTTCAGAAAGTCCTAAGCGTGCATGCCAGTGTATCCATCCCAAATGCCCACAGGTGTTCTTAGAAACAATCTAGCAGTGTCTTCTGATATGTTTCCTGATGTTCTTCATTCATGAGAAGTCCCAGGAAGCCATATTATTTTTACTGAAGGGCAGGATATAAATTTGATATATATATTTTATATATTTATAACATTATAAATGTATATGCATCAGAGCAACTTATGTATGTTTACAGAGAAGCAAGTGCCACTGTATTCAATTGATCTTACTCACAGGTAAGTATATATGTACTCACAAAAATGTATTGAAAGTTACTGAGGTCAACCCTAACCTTGACTTAACTTTGTACATATAATCATGTGCATTAGCCAACTGGCAAGTGTGATTTTGATCTAGTGAAGGTAGGTGCATAATGTGGATTCCTGTAGCTTCTATTTATGAATGCTCTTATAATTCAAACACAGGAACATCTAATGAGTGCATTGGAATCCCTAATGACCACCTATTGATTTGATTACTCACTCTTTATGTGCTGTAACTAGTGATTTAGTTCCCCCATCACCAGTTACTGAGGGTTTTTTTTCACCCATGATTTGATAGGTTCTCCAGAACCAGCCATCAGCTTTAAAAACATTCACTCTTGGAAGTAGTTACTGTACTGGAATATATATTCATGATGCTCCCTCTGAAAGAACAAACGTATAGAGATCTGAATGATGAAAGAATATAGAATTTTAAAATAGCTAGGAGTAGCATCTTTGCCATTTTATATTAAATGAATATTTGGCAATTCTTATTCCCTTGGTTCCCTCACTCATTCCTTCTACCACTGTAATAAGGCTTTGTGCGATTTTAACTTTTGGTAGGCAGTGATCTGGGATGACCCTGTGTAGAAGATAATATTTTTATTGGATCATTTCTTTATAATGAGAAAAGGTAATGTCACTTTCAACTTACAAAATGTGGTCAGAGGCTAGTTTAATAGGTATAATAGATGGAATTCATTAATATATTGTACACATTTAACATGGATATCGGTCTAGCTCAGACCAGACAAAATGGTAACCAAATGTTTTAAATAGTAAGTATCTCCATCATTATTGACTTGTAGTTGTGGCCCGTTGCTTATTTCTGATCCTCTGATAGCAGAACAAGCTCTTACACCTGTTCCAATGCTAGCTCAATGACACAGCCTATGAATTTACATGGATCATGATGCTTTGGACTGAAAAGATATCACTACATACCATATGCTAGACATTTCATAAAGGCTTATGAAGCTGGAAGAAAGAATGATTTGGTACTGAAATAAAATAGTTGGCAAATATTCATCTAAAATGAAATGGCATTTCATAAAAGCTCATGAAGCTTGTAGAAATGAATGAGCTGGTACTGAAAATAATTGCCAAATATTCATCTAAAATGAAATGACAATTGGGCAATGCAATTGAATTGTGGAACTGTATTCTAACCTGGACATTTATACATGATGTCCTGTACTTCTTTAAACATAATGTCCTTTGCTCTCTGAGGCCCATCAGGATCACAGAGGTTAACAAAATACTACATATGGAGCTTGACTGAAAAATCCCTTGTACAAACAGGAATATAGTAAGTCATACTATTGATTCTCCTTAGTTTGGTATTGTCTATAACAAATGAAATGGTCTCTTTTGTTTTTCATTTCCAACCATACCAGGAGTTACTATGGAATTTTTACATGCTAACCATATGTCATTAATCTATGGATCTCTGTGCAATACTGAGTAAATAAGAAAAGAAGAAAAAGTAAAGCGCTAGCTATACTAATGAACTCAGCATGGATCTGCGAAACCAGTTCATAAAACTACCCCATTTACATCCACATTCTATGCCAGGGCTGCTTAACATATCCCTCATCAAGCTGGAAAGTCCCTCATTCATACCAAGTAGCCCAAGTAGCTTTCTGTTATCTTTTTTTAAATAACAAAATTGTAGCAGATCCTTTGAATCCTTGGAGATCAGGGTCTGAATCCTGGCTCAGCCATGTAAATCCACTGAGTAATTTTGGGAAGGTCACATTCTCTCATCCTCACAGAATGGCAATGGCAAGCCTCCTATGAAGAAACTTACCAAGAAAACCCAGTGATAGGCTTGGTTCAGGGTCACTGTACATCAAAAATGACTTGAAGGCATATGGAAACATGTCATCAGGTGTGGCTTATATTCTGAGAGGAGGCAGAAAGGTAAGGGAGGCAGTCTCCTGTTTGGAACATGGCACCTGCTGGATAGTCTCCATTTTGGTAGAGGATGATGGATACTAAATAAGTTTATGGTGGATCAAACCAAATCACTTTTAAAAGAATATTTACCCATTTTGTGTCCCAGACAGAGGGGTTGCTAGGCCTGGACTTGAGTGTCTTGTTCCCGAACTGCATTTCTCAGTGCTTTATTTGCCAACCATGCACTGAGCCAGCGGGGCTTCTGGTTCTCCTATGCTTTCTAGGCAGCCACTTGAGAAGACAGCCACTGCCATGTCACCTTTTTTTTCTGAATGAAGAATTGTGGTTACTGCAGTTCAACAAAAAAAAAGAAAGCCAACAGTAGCTATTGCCTATCCAGAGAGTCCAAAGCCAGAGCCTGGCCTGACTAGGGAGTGGTGACTGGCAAACTCCATAACCTCCACATTTCTCTGGGAAAAACCCAAAATACATGTGACCAAGCAACATCAGAGGGTGGTCAAGACGGCAAAATGTATCAGCGAGGAAGAACATACAGGTTAGCCGAAGCAGCAGGGTTTTGTTTTTTGTTTTTTTGCCTGATTTACTGGGAATGGAAAGATTCCACCCCTTTCTCTCCTCTCCCTTCTGCTGAGTTAGTTGAAAAGGGTGGTCTATCCATGCCTTGTTTTGCTGCACGAGGGAGCTGCAGTGGACAAACCGCGTGGCTCCCTCGCGCAGCAAAAAGAACCCTTAAAAGTGGGTTCTTTTTGTGGTGCGTTTGTGACACTGCAGTGTGCCAATGGTGTCACAATGACACCGGGATATGTGGACGCTAAGTGTCCATCACATCAAAATGGCGGCGCCCGTATGTACAGGGCACCGCCATTTTGACGCCCCCGTCATGTCCTGGGGTGAGGCCAGTATGGGCGGTGCACCCTCGGCCAACTCCTAGCATGTAACGGGGGCACACTTTAGGCCTGTCTGGAGAGAACCATAGACTACTTTTGTACTTTGAACTTGTTTTGCAGCAATTACAGTGGATTGAGGACAAAGAGGGGAAATGGGAGGAGGAAAGAGAAACTGGAGCATTTTTAAAACAGCTGAAAAAGTGAGACTGGGACTGTCTCTGCCAAATAGAGATAGCTGGAGGTTGTGAAAATCACATTGGGCCACGTGATTCCATGTTGTTTCATCAAGTCTCGCAAGATTACAATTTCTGACTGTTTCTGACTGTTGGTGATATGCCTGATCACAGGTTTTTTGTTCTAAAGGGAAAGGGAAGGAGGAGCTGAGTACTGACCCATTGTCTTCATGGTGTTAAATATGTATGTATAAAGAAGATATAGCTCTATTCTTTTGCAAAACATTCTAGTCCTTGGTAATATATGTCAAATTTCAAGTTTCAGTAAGCAACTTTTCATTGAAGAGGCATCAAAATTAATTACTCCTGACATTCTAAATTTTTCAGTGACAAGGAAATTTATATGCAACAATACCATTTTCAAAATGTTAAAATGAGCATGTTAAAAAAGAAAAAAAGGAAGATGTCTTTTGAATGAACAATTATTTTGACTGTATGATCCCTCATTAATGGTGAAATCAACACATCAGCTAGTGCCATTAAATCAATTTAGGCATATGTTGGATTGAAGCTGTTTCACTTAACCAATTTGGTACCCTGTGGGATTCAAATTAGCATGTGGTTCTATAGGTACATGATGAAATTATCTGACATATGGACACTGAAGTTATGAATAAAAGGCTGGCAATCTGTTGTTACCATGTATTGTATTAACCTCAATCCATTTTGTTTTAGTTTGCCTTTATTTTGAGATTTCCCTTGAAAAAGAAAATTACATTTCAGAGCATATGAATAACTTACAAGAAGACTTTTTTCCAGTAGTTTCTGTACACACCAATCCACCTTCTTGTCATGTTTTGAAATAAAAATCACTAACACAGTGTGGTGACAGATATTCCTTTGTTCTTCCTTGTTAGTATTTCAGCAAATTATGTGGATGAAAAAGACTACCCTGTTAAAAACTGCCTGTAAGATCTTTTCCTCCTTCCCATCCTCTGCTTTGTTGTTTTTATAATGTGGGTTGTTTTCCAAAACTGCTAGCCCCCTGTTTTTACATGGAAGCCAGTGGGGACCTTGGGTTCAAATTTATGATTACTTGTGCAGGACTGTGGACAATCTTGAACAAATAGTTTTGCCAGGAACTATACATATGTTTTTTTAAAAAAATAGCATAGCTCTAACATTGTCAAATTCTGAACTGTTCTATGTGTATGTCAAATCCACAAAACATTGTAAAGTATTTTGCAGATTTTTTTTATTTTTATTTTTATTTTTATTTTATTTTTTTGGTGCTAGGAGAGCTTTGATGACAAAAGGAGGTCATGGGCTTGTGATACTTTATCTTTTCAGTTCAGGAAAAAAAAGTATGGCTTTCTATGGTCAATAGATGTGGTTATCTTTCTGCTGTTCATTAGTTCATCTACAGCAGTCTTCTGTGAATACATTTATCTCCTCATGTGCATATTTTCTTTTTGCCACATTTTAAATGGGAGGCAACATAACACTTGCAATGATATAAATTCTATGTAGGCCTAGTGCAATGATGGCGAACCTTTTAGAGACTGAGGTCTGTTACAGACTGCCAAAATAAAGCTGCTTCGGGTCTCTTTGGAGGTATGCTGTTTAAATGATGCATGCATCCAAAGAATCCGGAAGCTGCACCAAAGCTGCACTCCAGTGCTTAGGAATGCAGTGTGGCTTTGGCGTGACCTCCGGACTCTTAGGACCCATGCATCATTTAAATAGCATACCTCCAAAGAGACCCGAAGCAGCCTTATTTTGGCAGTCTGTAACAGGCCTGAGTGCCCAAACTCAGTGGCATTCCCACACCGGGTATCACCCAGTACCAGGAGGGGAACCTCTGGGAGAGGTGGGATTTCAGGGGCAGGACTTCCACCTTCTGGGGGCAGGACCTCTGAGGGGGGCAGGACTTCCAGGGAAAAATCCAAGGCACACTCTCTCAGCCTCAGGCTAGCAATAGCAACCCCCCATGAAACTTGCCAAGAAAACTCCACCTTAATTTCACATTAGGGTCACCATAAGTTGCAAATGACTTGAAGGCACCACACACACAAATCACGCTCTCTCGGCCTCAGGGGATGGCAAGGGCACCCCCCCACACTCCTTCTTCTGCCCTCCCATGTCTTTAACTAACTCTGACAGCCAGGTAAAGGCACCAAACCAGGGGTAGGGAGGAACTGGTGCACACCTGCTCTGCTCCTTCCCCTGTCCTCCCATGCCTTTAACTGGCTTTGGGAAGCCAGTTAAAAGCATGGGAGTGCAGGGGAAGAGGAGAAACAGGTGTTCCTGTGCACTGGCTCTTCTTTCCCTGCCCTTGTGTCCCTTTCATTTCTTCCCCAGGGACAGGAGGGCAGGGGAAGAGGAGGAACAGCCACGCACCGGCTCTTTCTATTTCCACACCCTCCCGTCCCTTCAACTGTCTCTGCGGAGACAGTTACTGCTGGTGAAGGTGAGGTAGACTGCATTTATGAATTGGTCTCACACTCTTGCAATGTAGCTGTTGCTTACTTTTAAACTATTAAAACTAACTAAATGAAAACCTTACACTAACCTGCCACTTGTCTGAGATACCTGCACACATAGGATACTATCACACTACACTGCTATAGCTCTATATTCCACTGTAACTGCCATGGAAAAATCATATAGAATCCTGGGATTTGTAGTTTAGGGAAGGGCATCCAGAATTCTCAGCCAGAGAGCTCTTGCACCTTAGAAAACTACAAACCCCAGAATTCCACAGAATGTTGTTATGGCAGTTAAAATGGGATAGGGCACTATAACAATGTGCTGTGATACAGCCATTGGTGTAATTCCCTTCCCACTTCTTCTCTGCACCATTATCAAAATGGCAGCCAGGCTGAAGTAGGAAAAGAAGAACATTTGTTAGGATTATGTTCCAGACATGGTTCTGTCATGCTTCATTGTTGCCATGCTTAATTGCTGTATTTGGGCATATGTGTGTTAATACAGGATGCTGAGTTATGTTAGCCTTTAATATTGGAAAAAGAAAATATTGTGTACCTGGGATAATGAGCAGATGTGTGGAGAGAAAGTATGAGTTGTAAATCACCAAGGTGGTTATTGTGGAAAAGTTGGTATGTGGGGAGAGGAGAAGGAAGATTGGGATCTGGAAAGTCAATATATTTTGATTTACTGACAAAGGAGATGAAGGCTTTTGTAGCAGATGAAATGTGAACTCAAAATATGCTGTGTAACTGAAAAAATTCTTCAGTCCCAATGACAGCTATGCACTGTGATCTACACTGCTTGCAAATAAAGCTTTTCTGAATCTACTGGAGTCCTGTACTCCTGGAGTGGAGTTAGCCTATATATTACATCACTATACGATTATGTGACATCACTGGCAAGGCCCAGGACAATTGACATTATCTTCTTTTTAAAAAAATATTGTGGGAGACTAGTTGCCAGTTTCAGTATGGTTTGGGGTTGAATTTTTAACCTCCCTTTAATGCCCCCCCCCTTAGAAAAAGGAGACAAAATCAAAGATTGGATCAATAGTTTCACTGGAAATTTAGCTAGATAGTTAACCATGGTTTACAAATATACACAAATTTGGCCAAAAACACAAAGTTCTGATACAGCCTGCAATTAACGATCAATGAAACAGACAAACTAATTTTGGGAAATGCTTTAAGCAGCTGTCGGCACAACAGCCAAATGTACTCTTAGTTCTCAGTGTCAATATGATCCGTATATCTGAAGTCTATTTATTCATATACTTAGAAATTAATAATCTCCCTTGTCTCAAATGCAAACAGGCTCATAATCCAAATATAGAACTGTAAACGTTATGCACATCTAGAAACTATCCTAGTTATTTCCATCCTTTCTAAACAGGCAGTGCAGAAAAATATTCCCAGCAGCTCACAACTGGCCAGTTCTACATTTAGCATTCTCAGAAATTCAGCTGTTATCTCCCCTTTCAGATCCTGGAGTACCCTCGGCTTTTCTTCTCCCAGACTTTAGACACATAGGAGCTTATCACATGGATAAAAAATCCAGCTGTACCCCGATGGGATGTGGGATGCAGATGGGAATTATTGCATGTCGTTCACTGCTGATTTCACAGGATGAGTGCAGCCTAGCTGCATCCCGGGTCCCAGGCGTGCTTCAGAGGCCACTTTTCAAAATTGGAAAGCTCCCGGCTTTGAAAAGTGGCCTCCAAAGCATGCCTGGGACTGGGATGCAGCCAGTGGTACATTACATTTAATAATTCCTGTCTGCATCCCACAACCCAGCTGCATCCCGTTGGGGTGCAATCGGGTTTTTGTCCATGTGATAAGCTTCTAAAACAAGATCAAAGTAAATATTCCCACAAACTGAGAGCCAAGACAAAGCCTAAGCCTCACAAGGGGACAAAGAGAAAAACTGGAAAAAAATTAATCTTGATTTACACACATCGTGTCATGGAGATTTTTTAATCAGAGGCCACAATTGTTCTTTTGTATTTGGGAAACTCAGAGGGATTTCCTATCAGTCAAAGTAGAAGAGGGAATTATATGTGGGAAATGAAAGAAAAAGAGTCAGAAGAGCCACATCTTTAAAGATAGAGTTGTTGCAACATATCTGCACTCATGTCTCAAAATGGAGATTGAGGGTTTTGGGGAGATAATTCTCCCTATGACCCCTCCTTAGCCAAAAGCCATAATGCTAAATATTCGGCATCCTAATATTGCAAGGTGAAGGGAAAAGAATATAATCTTAATGAATCAGTCTAGCATGTGTGCTTTAAAATATAAGTTTTTCCAACAGAAAATTGTTTCCTACCTGTTTGCCTCTACCTGTCCTTTGCCCATGGATTCTTCCCCATCTCCCATTTTCACAGTTTTCAACCAGCTTTTGAATCTATTTGCAATGCTCAGAATGGAAAGAAAGCACAAGAAGAGAACAATCATTACTGCACGCAGACATTGGAATTAAATTGAATAGTTGGCATTGTCTAAAATGAATAGGCATGATCCACAGAATCTCTTATTCTTCAAACGTGGGAGGGCATGTATGTTATTGTTTCCTCAGGACCCAGAGGATTTCCCAACAGAGAGGTTTGTGAGTGAGTCAGTGGGGAAAAAAACTGATGGACAAATGGATTCCTGAATGTGCTACAGCAGAACACCATTATGGCCTTTAATTTAGCACTAATGCAACTTTTGCATCCAGAGATATTGCCTGGACCAAAATTTAACTTCAGTGGGGCGGGGGGGAATAGTAGGATAAAAGGAGGAGCTTGTTCATATCCCTGGATGATTTTCTTCAAATAGTGAGTCCTATGGCTATTCTAACTGAGCTTTTTTGGAAGTCAGTTTTCCATCTGAATGAAAAGGTAAGGAGGAATCGTGTGAACTATACTAAAAGCCAACTTTATTGTTATATTTCAGGGGTAGGCAACCTTTTTGAGCCGGGGGCCGGGTTGCTGTCCCTCAGACAACTGGGGGGCCGAAGCCAAAAAATAAATAATTAAATAATTTAAAAATAAATAAATAAATAAATCAGGACAAATGTAGGACAACATTTTCAAATGGCAGAAAAAAGTGGAGGACACGCAAAAAAAAAATTGCTGATTTTTTAAAAAAATGTTAATATAAATGCATGTTTCTGAGGCGTCTATAGACAATTGCCCCCCTTGCCCCTGCGCGCGAGAGGCCAAAGGCCCCGGCGGCAATCGGCGGCAGGACTGGGCTGGGGCCGGTCCCAAGGCCTTGCCGGGCCGCAGGTTGCCTACCCCTGTTATATTTGATTGTTGACCCAATCCTCCACTATGTAAAAGTGGCCACTAGTCCAGTGTGTGGTGTTCTTTTTTAAAACTTTATTTTGATTCACCAGAAAGAAGAAGAATACTAGCTTTCAGTACAACATCCTCTGTTTAAACCACAGTCCCTAAAACTCCAACTTCCGATGATCCTTTTAAATTTGGGATATATACTCAGTTGTCAATCGAGTGAGTTCAGAACAAGTAATTTAAAGAGTGCAGCATTGTCCAAGGACTACAACTTCCTAGTAGTTTTTAAACTCTGAACAGTTGACAGCCTGTTATAATGCTTCACTCTGCTGCCATTTCTCATAAGGCTCATTGCAGACAAAACTTTCTCCTATTCAGTTTAAGGATCTGAAAGAAACAAAGTTATACAAGGTCACATATAATGATGCTATGAGAATGTGGAACTGGTGAAGAATCCTCAGATTACTGTCCCTTGAATGCCATCCATCCTCAATGACTACAATGTCTTCATTTTTCCATGATAAACATATCCTTGCATTTATAAGCAAAATACCAAATTGTGGGGAGGGAAGAATTTCCAGAACCATTTATTCATCAGTTGTTGTTTTTCCTGTATTGGGAAAATTTGTGCTTGAGGAATCTAAGCTCTCTTTCTGAAACACACTCCCTTCATCAAGGGGCTAGAGAGAGAGCGAGAGAGAGATTTTTTCTTCCAATTATATCTTCCTTTTCTTTTTTCCTTTTAAGCTAAGTGGACCTAGAAACAGGAAGGTAGCAATACAGAATAGTTTTTTCCCCCTTCTTCTTCTAGAGATACTGACAACCTGGCTTCTTGCTGAGTTCCTTTCCATACATTGATCTCAAAGAAGTTAATGAAGTGCACTAATTTTAAAACAAACAGTTCATAATTGTTTTTGTAAAGTATTCTTTTCATGCCCAGTTCATCAGAAAATGTTCCATCTTTTCTTTTCATTGTCACTTTCCCAGGCAGATACTAGTGAATGGGAACAGAATTTTAGATACAAGTTGATTGCTGAAGTTCTATAAAATCAAGTAGGCAAAGATTATCTATGGCGGGGTACAGACCGCCGCCGCCAGTAGGTCCGCGGGGGAGCCGGAGCCTTCAGACGGCCCGACTCCCACGCGGACCGAAAAAAGAAGCTCCAAAATGGAGCTTCTTTTACCGTCGCGTTTGCGACGTAGCGAGGCGCCAGGGGCGCGCTCGCTACGTCACAAGCGGCGCGACACGTCTGGACGCTGTGCGTCCAGTACGTAAAGATGGCGGCGCCCGTATGAACAGGGCGCCGCCATCTTGTACGTATTCAATACCTACTAGGGTTAGGGGGGTGCGGAAGCACCGCCCCTTCCTAACCCTAGTACGTATTGATGACGTACTATTTGGCGGTCTGTAAACCGCCTTTGTTATCACTTTGCTGTTAGTTACTGTCAAGGTGGTTTCAACTTATGATGACCCTAAAAGCCAACATGGTGTATTGGTCTGAGTGTTGAACTGTAACTCTGGAGACCAGGTTTTGATTCCTTGGTCTGTCTTAAAACTTGCTGGGTGACCTTGGCAAGTTGCATGCTCTCTGCCTCAGAGGAATGCAATGGCAAACCTTCTCTAAACCAATCTTGCCAAGAAAACCCCATAAAAAATTCGCTACGAGTCAGAAATGACTTGAAGGCATGCAAAACAATAAATGAGAGGCCTCCAAGATACAGTACCCTGTAATCCTGCAGCTGTACTCAAGACCTAATACTTAGTGTTCTCTCATCCTTGGCTGAGTCTATCCACCAGTAATGTGGTCTTGTTATTACTATAGCAATAATAATTTCTGCATGTATTATTATTATTTATTTCCCACTTCTCCTCAAAAAACAGGACTTAAAGGCAGCTTACAAATAAAACCTGATACAGTATAAATAAAATGAGATGGTAACATTAAAATATGATTAAACTGTCAATAAATGATTCAGACCAAACTTAGATTAGTAAAGATAGCAAGACTGGCCATATCTTCAAAATGTTCTATTTAAAAACTGCAGTGTAAAAGCAGTTCTGTGCATCTGAGGATCAGCAATGCATATGACTCTTCATTCCCTCCTCTTATAATCTCTATAACCTCCTGCCATGTTTACTCCTCATTTCTCTATTTCTAGGATGCAGCATGGTGGCACATATGCACCTTTGTCTTTTGTCTTCACCCTCCAAAAATTTGCACACCTTGAAGAGAAGCAGCATTGCCAGACATCCAAGCAGGAAATGAGTGTGAAGTTGAAGGCTTTCATGGCCGGCATCCATAGTTTTTTGTGGGTTTTTTTGGGATATCATTCTAATCTGTTTTGGTCAGGCCTCACATGGAATAATGTGTCCAGTTCTGGAGTCCACAATTAAAAAAGGATGTTGACAAGCTGGAAAGTGTCCAAAGGAGATTGACTAAAATGGTGAAGGGTCTGGAAACCATGCCTTATGAGGAGCAATTTAGAGAGGTGGGTATGTTTAGTTTGGAAAAAAGAAGATTAAGATATGATAGCCCTACTTCAATATCTGAAGGGATGTCATGATGAAGATGGAATAAATTTGTTTTCTGCAAATTCAGAGAATAGGACCCAGAGCAAGGCATGCAAGCTACAAGAAAAGACATTAGGAGGATCTTCCTGACAATAAGAGCCGTTCAACAGCAGAACAACTCCCTCAGAGAGTGCTGGAGTTTCCTTTTTTTGGAGGTCTTTAAACAGAGGCTGGATGGCCATCTGTCATGGGTGCTTTAATTGTGTCTTCTTGCATGGCAGGGAGTTGGGCTGGATGGCCCTTGTGGTCTCTTCCAACTCTATGATACTATGATTCTAAGCTAAGCCACCAAAAAGAATGAGTTTGTTTGCTGAACATCCTGGAGGAGGGAAGGGGTAAGATATAATAAAGCAAAAATGGGAGACCTACAGCCCTGGTACTGATTTCTGGTCTCCTGGAATCCTAATTCCCCATGATAATATTATTCAGTCATTTCTCAGCTTCTCTATATTTTCCCTAATTTTAAAAGATTTAAATGCTTCCCCTTAGGGTACTAACACAAATTAAAATGTATTGACATTTTTTATTTTACCCTTTTACCTTCAACTCCTGGGAATGCAGCACCTGAGAATGTATATTAAATTGAATACAGCCCTCTGGCTGAAGGAGGTTCCCCATCCTAGTGAGACGAAAGAGAGCATGCAGGAGCGCCTCTGAGAAAGAGTCTGAAAGAGAAATAATTAAATTATCCCAAAATAATCTAGGTGCTGCTGATTAGAAGTGCAAGCAGACATATCTGCCATATCTGCAGTACTATGTTCCAGAAGCCTATGGAAGATTTGGGTGCTATAAAGATTTGTTGTTATTGTTGTGTGCCTTTGAGTCGTATCTGACTTATGGTGACCCTAAGGAGAACCTTTGTCATTGAACCTCGATCAAGAACCTCTATACAGACTCAGATGCTGTAAATTTCTTCTTAGCAGCCAGGTGCTTGGTATCTTCTGTACAATTAATACTCTGGCTTTCTGCCAGGGTGGTAATAGATTCACCAAATTGGCTTAAACAATTCTTTGCATCCTAGTTTTAATTTCCATATTTATGAAGTGGCAATCAGTAATTTCTTTTTCTTAGAACAACTCACATTTTCAATATGGCTGTCCCCATACACTGAACTGCTGTTCTGTTGTTATTGCTCTTACTATTTATTCATGTGAGGTTTTAGATATTGCTTGATTTTTCTGCTGGGGAAATACTCAGGATATAAATCCTCCAGTTTGGTTTTGGACTGCAGCCTCTGTCAGGTCTATTCACAATAGCACATGTTGGGAGCTGCAGTCCAAAAATACCAGGAACCTGTCACGGCCAGCCAAGAGCAGAAATCGGAGGATGAGGAGGAGGTTGCAGCTCCTCTAGTGCAAGGGGAAATGGAGGCTGCACCGGGTGCTAATCCTGCTTTGCCAGGTCCCAGCTGTGATCTCCCAGCCCCAAAGGAGGAGGCTTAGCCAGGTCCTAGTGCTGGTGGGATTCCTCTTGTGGTGCAACAACGTAGCGGTGACTCTGGGGAGGAATCATGCCTGGACATGCCTTCCTTTAAGCAAAAAAGGGCTGAGAGTGCTTGCAGGCGTAGATCCAGGAGGAGTGCAGAGAGGCAATTAGCAAATCAGCCTCAGGTGGCATGGGGAGAGTTTCCCTTACTTAATGAGCAGAGAGACACCAACTCAGTGCTAGAGTTTATTGCATGATCCTTTGGTGTGACTGCTGTCTGCACTGGCTCCCTGTATCTTGACTCCTTGTTGCCTTGACTTTGGAACGGACTGGACTATTGCTACCTTCTGGCTGACCTGACCCTGGACTGGACTGACTATTGTGACCTCTGTTATCCTGACTTTGGCTTGGCTTTCAATTTGCTTCTTCTCTCTCTCCCTGCAAGGTTTGTGGACTACTTCCAGTTCCATAGTTAATTGCCTTCCTTATCGGTGTGTGTCTGCATGTGCTGGCCGCAGTCCAGGACAGAACCTACCTGATTCCAGCTATCCAGCTATAAATGAAGAAATTAAATAGATATTTTGGGAAAGAAAATGTAATCATAATATAGATCTACAAATTGTCTCTGGAAAATGAGAACCTGAAATAGAAATAACAAAGTGAAGGAAGCTCACTTGCTGTAGTATTCACTCGCCTAACTATTTCATACCTTTGAAATATTTTGTTTTACAATGGCATGTGACTTCCCAAATTGTTAACTCTGCCATAAAAGGGAGGGGGATCTTTAAAACAGATTATGTGGATTCATATGTAAAATTGTTGTTAGCTGCCCTTGATCAATACAATGGGACCTTGCTATCTGTGGATCTGGTATCAGCGGACTTAAGCATCTGCAGTTTGGAATGAAAAACCATTTAATTTTCTTAAACTTACGATTGACTTCAGCCAGGCTATGAAGCAGTCTCAGGACAATACAGGAGGTTTGGGCAAGAAGCTCCAGGCACCAAGGAGGCATTCCTCCTGCTTCTGCTGCACGAAAAATTGAGCATGATTTTGGGGTGGAGGTTTGCCTCCCCGTCCCTCCTCACTGATTGAAATCCATATCAGGAAGGAGTTAACTAAGGTAGGCAGAAACAGCAAGTAACAGAATCTTGGAGGCTGAGTTTGCTGATGCTGCCTTCCATTCCCCCACTCTCCCACTCTGTGTCTCATGGAATTCAATCCCAGGCAAGAGTTAACTAAGGCCAGCAGAAGCCAGCAAGTGCCAGAATCTTGGAGTCAAGGGCGGGGTACATACCGCCACTTTGCGGCGCTCTGCTGCCGCCGCCGGCTAGTCCGCGGGGGAGCCGGAGCCTCCACACGGCGCGGCTCCCCTGTGGACTGAAAAAGAAGCTCCAAAATGGAGCTTCTTTTCGAGTCGCATTTGCGACGTAGCGAGGCGCCAGGGGCGCACTCGCTACGTCACAAAGGACGCGACCCGTACGGACGCTCAGCGTCCGATATGCAAAGATGGCGCCGGCCATGTAGAAAGGCCGGCGCCATCTTGTACTGACGGAGTCCGTACTAGGCCCAGGGGCGTCTATAAGAGACGCCCCTTTTTTAAAATGGGACGTCCTCCGGACATCCCAAATGCCGGTGAAGAAAGCCCCATAGTTTGCTTTACACTCCCCCACTGCTTCTGCTTGTCTTAGTTAACATCTGCTCTGCATACAATATTTTCTGCATATAGTTTGAACAAATGGGGTGATAGTATGCAGCCTGGCCCTTTTACTGACTGGGAACCATTCTGTTTCTCTGTATTCTGTTCTAATAGCAGTCTCTTGTTCTAAGCCTTTTGTCCTGCTATGGCATTTCCATTCCTCTAAATCCAAGCCATAGCTTTTCATGGTCTTATGCAATCAAAGGCTTTGCTGTAGTCACATGCAGATGCAAAATATACCCTTCTAAATACCCATTACAAAATATCCCATCAGAATATCTGTGCATCTTTGGGCAATCTGATGTAAATAACCTGTTCTGGCAAACTTCTGATTACTGAAGTTGTCACAAATTCTGTACCATTAAAGATGATCAATCATTGCCTGCCATTTTCTTGCCCAAATAACTAAGATAACTATATATATACAGATACACATGCACATAGAGACACACAGAGATACACCCCAACAATACACAGCAATAACAGATCCCCTTTTCTGTTCATGACATACTTTGCAATGATTTGATCCATTTTTTGTACTTTATATTTTCCTTCAGCAATATGAAATGTATTTCATTTTCTGCTTGCTTTATACTTGATCACACCTGTTGACATTTCTGCCAAAGAAAAGATTATCTGTGTAGAGTCAGAAAAGAAGATACAATACCATGTGCAGCATGAAAAGTAGGCAAGATATATAGCGGGTGGTGCCTTCCTAATCTATCAAGACATGAGCTGTCAAAGTCTATATAATACAGATGTGTGCAATCTAGTGAGCCAGTGTATATCTTAATAAAAGCACAGTGGGGTTTCTCTTTCGCAATTGGGTCATCTTTCCCATCCAATACAGCTACTACATTATTGCAGTATATAATGGAAGGGGCTTCATTTATCAGTGGAATTGAGTTGTGCTAGACCATTCCAGAAGAGATACCAATCTGCCCTTAATAATGAGGAGAAGCCAGGCAATTTGAGCAGGGAAGAGAATGTACAAAGTTGTCTTATACTGGGTCTAGATAGTTCTCTTGTTCTGACTGGCAGTAGCACTCCAGGGGCAGAAGTCCTTCACTGTTATCTGCTACCTAAACCTTTTAACTGATGCCACAGATTAAACCTGGGATCTTCTGGGTGCAAGGCATGTAGTGTTAATCTCAACTTTGGTCTGTCGTTCCCATGTACTATGGCATAGTCTGGGCTCTGCGATGGAATCACAACTATATACAGGGATAGAATCCTTAGCCTTAATTGTATATTATAGTAAGTTAGTTGCTAGACTTCTAAACTACACATGGAAAGGATCAGAACTATGAAAATGATAAATACTAGAGCAAGGATTCGCATTTTTGAATTAAAATAATTTACCAAAAACCATGTGCTTCCCTTGTCCATGATAGTGATGGTCTTGGGTTAGTTTAAGCATATTATCTATTTTCTAAGGATTCAAGTCTATTTTCTAAGGATCCCCCCCCCCCAGCTTTTTAAAATGTTTTAAAATAAAGCTCTTTTTAATGGAACGGAGATGTTACTGTTGTAACTGGAACACAGTTGTTGAAAATATGGGTTCTCTATACCCACCTGGAAATAAATAAAATACCAGACATTTGTTGACATGATGACCATAATGCTACATATTACTGTTGTGGTAGGGATGAATCATTGTAGGGACTGATTTTAAGATAACTTGTGCATTGCTAAAACTTAGCAATGTATCCAAGAGATGTCAGTGGTGAGAGAAAAGTAGTTTTACAACTGGGGAGAAGAATCTAAAAACCATTTCCCAAAATGTTATCTCTTCATATCTGACATGAGAGCATACTGTCAAAAGGATGCTTTCCAATAACTGTTGTTTTAGTTGTTGCATGCCTTCAAGTTGTTTCCAATTTATAGTACTCCTAAAGTGAACCTATAATAGAGTTTTCTTGGCCAGTTTCTTCAGGGGGGTTTGCCATGGCCATCCTCTGAAGCTGAGAGAGTATGACATGCCCAATTTTATCCAGTGGTCAAGCTGGGATTTGAACCCTGGTCTCCCAGTGTCCTAGTCCAACGTTCAAACCACTACAACACACTGGCCTGGTATACTAGTATGACACACTATTATAACTCTAGAAAGTATAATAAGACTGGATGCAAGAAATGTGGCTGTCACTAAGGGATATTCCACGCATCACATCTGAAATTGCACCTCAGAAATCAGCAAGAATCAGTAGACAGAATAGGCCAGAGTTCACCCAAGCCACTGACTTGTTGAAAGAATACAGGCATGTGCCAAGAATATCTCTAAGGACCTGATGAACCATGGATACATGTAGGGTCCCTTTCCCCTGAGAAATATATAGTTGTCAGGAACTAGAAGTGGTGTACTTAGTGACAAAGTAATGGAACTTACTCAGCATGAAACGTGATCCCTGCACACATGCTTTCAGTCACAGGCACAATTGGAGAAAGGACCTATGAAAGGATCTTCTCAAATGGCTGCTCCTATATTTTGGAATTCCTTTCCACAAACAGGCAAAGACTCTTTCATTTCAGTAAGCCTTTGGCTAGTATTTGCTAAAGTGAGGGCAATGGAGGTACTGTAATTTTATCCTCATTTTTATCTTTTAAATAATTTAAAGTATTTTTTTTAAAAAAATAGTGCTTTTTAAATAGATAAAATTATTTAATTGCTTTTAAGCTTTTTTTATTACCATGGATGGTATCCTGTTGGTTAATCCCAACTAGAGTAGAGCCACTCAGTCAACTGCTACATGGTGAGTGAACATGCAGATAAATCTAATGAAGTCAATGGGTCTACTCTAGTCAGGATGCTGAAGGCACCAGATTGCATTTGATTTTGGAAGCTAACCAAAGTTAGCCCTGGTTAGTATTTGGATTACAGACCACCAAAGAATACCAGGTGCTATAGGCTATATTTCACAGGGTAATAATGGCAAACCTCATCTAAGTATTCCTTGCCTAAGAAAACTGCATGAAAATCATGGAGTTCCCATACTCTGAGAGTTGACTTGAAGGTACATATATGCACGACTTATGCTGTAGTCAAGAAGACTAGGGATGTGTCTACAGTGATGAAAAATTAGCCTCACTTTGTATTTTTCTGGTCTGCAGTGACCCTGCAGCAACCCCTTTAAGGCTACACACTCACACATACAGCGAGGGAGAATCAGCAAAACCAGTCACACATTTCTTCCTGGTGAACTCACTTTTTAAAAATCCTTTAGTCTGCATCAACCTATCAGCCAATAACCCTTGTTTTTTTACCTGCCAGTCTATTGAATCCAATCTGATTAGATACCTCCTCATTCAATCCTCTTTCCTCCTTTGCCACCCCAGTGAGACAGTGAGGGAATTTGAAATGTACACACACACACAATGGAGAAAGGAAAAATAAAATGGTATTTTAATTATATTTTATTTCTGAAAATGTCCAGCCATGAGATCAGTGGTAAAGGGTTAGATCAGGCTCCCCCCCCCTCCACTTAAGTGTCATGTTTATTTTTACTCTTTCCCCTCCAATCCTCCCCCCCATAAGTGTTGCACCATCCATAATTTTACTCTTCCTTGCCCTTCCTCCCCACATCATTCACTTGCTCACTTGTGTGATCTCACATACTCCCTCCCCTGATCCCCCCCAAACATACATTGCAAATCCCTACATGAGTGAGACAGGGTACAATTGCATGAATGAGTGAGTCAATGATGGGGGCAGGATGGAAGGGGGAAAGGGTAAATCTAAGTCCAACACTATGCTGATCAGGTCAGGAGAGGATCAGAGAGGAAGAAGACTAAAAACAGTAAAAAGACAAACATGGCACTATGGTGGGGCAAGAAAGAGGGAGAGGATAGCCTGATATATCCCCTCACCACTGCTCTCATGGCTAGGCAAATATTTAAGTAGAAAAACATGGTGACATACACCAGGTTTGCAAGATTCAACCAGTGACACCCACCAATAACTTCTCCTGACCCTGGCCTCACATCAACATTGCTATAATGCAGCCCCCTCCACACGTGAATATCCAGATTTTCTGCTCAAATCCAGAGTAAATCCTCACTTTTCCCCTTCAGATTAAAGCCCCGAGGTGCTGAACAGGCCCAGATTCATCCCAAATCATCCCATATATTCTGTTGGCAGCTTGCTGTGACAATGAACTGAGAGCATTTCATTTGGTCTGTGTAGACAAGCCCTGAAAGTAGGGACATAGCCAAGGAGGGGTGTGGGGTCTGGACTCCCCTTCCGTTAGATACAATGAATGGTGCATGCCGCCGCGCCACTGTGCCCAAGCCCCATTATAATGGTGGCACTTAGTCTGGAACCCCCCCTTCCCAAAATCCTGGCTACATCCCTGATGAAAGAGAATTTAGAACCATTGTCATGGCCAGCCAAGAGCAAGTCTCAGAGGACGAGGAGGAGGATGTGGCTATTCCAGTGCAGGGGGAAATGGAGGCTACATCAGGTCCTAATCCTGCCCTGCCAGATCCCAGCCCTGACCTCCCAGCCCCAGAGGAGGAAGCTCAGCCAGGTCCTAGCACAGGAGGGATTCCTCCTGAGGCTCAGCAGCCTAGTGGTGACTCAGGGGAAGAGCCAAGCCTGGAGGTGCCTTCCTTTAGGTAACGGAGGGTTGAGAGTGCTTGCGTGTGCAGGTCCAGGAGAATTGCTGAGAGACAATTGGCAAACAAGCCTCAACTGGCACCGAGAAGAGAGTCTTCTACTTAACCACCTGGGAGACGCTAACTCGGTGCCAGAGTTTATTGCAGTTTCCTTCTGGGTGATTACTGTCAGCACTAGCTTCTTGCTCCCTTGAACCCTTGTTTGCCTTGGACCCTTGACTTCGGAACGGACTGGACTTTTGCTATCTTCTGGCTGCTCTGACCCTGGACCAAACTGACTTCTGTGGACTCTGGAATCCTGACCTTGGCTTTGTTGTTGGTGTGCTTCTTGTGGACTATCCGAAAGGTCTGTAGACTGCCTTTTAGATCCTTTCTTGCTACAACACCGTTATCAGCATTTGTTTGGACTTGTGCTGGCCGTAGTCCAGGACACCCATATTGTCTTTATATATGCGATTCACCATGGGTACCATATATTTGTGGTGGAAAATAACGTATATTGGGTGTCAAGTGAAGTGCTCCCCCATAAAAGACCCAGTTCTGAGTACCTATGATCCTTCTATGTGTAGCAGAAGCATCTGCATATAAAAAGCAGACTCCCCCCCCCCATGAATCATGCTTGGCAATTAAAAAAAGACCTCCCCTGTGTTAATCTTATAGAGAATTCTAATTTTAATTCTAGGCAAGTTGAAGAGTTAAAACCTGATATAGCATATTAACTACTTAAATAGTGGGCTGGTGTGAGCGAGAAGTTTGTTGGGATATTGCGTATTGCAGTAAGGCCGATATCTTTGATTGCAAACCTTGCTTAAGAATATGCCATCACCCTCTTTGCATGAAAAAATAATGAGCTGCTTCTCTTTTTCAGGTTCTTAAGTGCACACTATCCCCTGGTCACTGGGTAATATGAATGCCCCATCTCATAAATACTAAATGAAAGTAGAGATCTTCACCTTCACAAAGGCAGGACTGAAAGCTGTTGTGATCTCTAGGGAAACATATTTCTTTCAGGAAGTATTCATTTGAAAGCTCTGAAAAATCATACCAGCATAAACACAATGCACAGGGACTGGAGGGGAGGGAAAGGAATTGACAGGCCAAGTTAAAAGTTAAGTGGGCCTTTAGACAGTCCTCCCTTCATCTGTTTATACATCTCCCAGAGCTGCCTTCAATTCCCTAATGGAAAAAATGGCCAATTTCTACTTTGGCAAAGCCAAAAATCCATCATTTTTATGGGTAAGCAGCTCAATTGCCCTTTTACCAAATGATTGTCATTAAACACTGCACTTGTTGAGATACGTGCCTAAAGGCAGTTGTGACTGTTTGAGTGAGTGCAGGAACAGGCAGCTTACTCCTAAGTCTTGAATTCTTTTTCCTCTTGTAATATACTAGGCCATTTTCCTCCATCATAAAAAGGTCATAGAAGACCATTATGGATGAGTGTCTCTGCTGGAAGTTCAGTCTAGAAAGTCTATACTGTGTCTCAAATACCACCACTAATGGCATTTGGTTTTAAAATTAAAACTTTAAAAGTGCATGCCTTAAAAGCTAGATAGAACAAGTGAAAAGTCCATAGAAGATGAGATGTTTTTAAAAACAAGTCTAAGAGGTAAATGTCTAGAACTACAAGACCTTGAAGCTCCCATCTCCAATCATGCTCGCTTGGGGATTCTGGAACTTGCCGAGGGAAAAGTAACTTTTCCATGGTTTGAAAAGTGTAATGTTTGTCACCTCAGAGATAAAGTTCAATCAATTTCAATAAGCCTTACTCCATGCTCCATAATGTTGTCTGAATATTGCACCCAACCTTGTACTCTCCAGATGTTTTGAACTACAGTGTCCATCACTTCTCATCATTAGTAACAGTGGCTGCCCTGAGGCTGATGAGAACTGTCATTCAAAACATCTGGTGCATACTACATTGCAGAATGTTGGAATATTATATGACAGAATTATAGACTTTAGGGGTGGTTTTTGTGTTTACCAGGCCTATGGAAGTCATCTGATTCATTTGTCATAAGCAAAGATGAAACGATTTATAGCTCTGTTGCCAAACTATGCTGAAAGCGTTCACATCACCTTGCATAACAACTGGCACCCCTTTCTTGTGGCGAGCAAGTTGTTGCACCCATTGTAAGAAAATAATATTAAAAGGTTGACCAGAAACAAAATGGCTTCGTGAATGGTTCTTATCCGCAGGTGTCCTTTTCTGGCAGTCTGAGTTGTTTGTGTGCTTGCTTTTTGTTTATTCTAAGAATCCAAGCCAAGGAATGGTAAAAGAGCTCATGCTGTTGATAGTAGTAGCTGATTTGTTTTCAAAACAGTCAGTTCCCATTGTAAAAGTCAAATAATAATTTTAAAATCTAAAAATCAAAAAGTGGGGAGTGGGGTGAATAAGAAGTGAGTGCCAGTGAATAATATGAGACTATGGCACATAGCCCATTGCTATCCAGAAGGTAACAAAGGACATGAGGTAAGATTTGGCCTTCCCTTGTTTTCCTGAAAGAACTCTAGGCTATAGGAAAATATGATGAAAGTTCCTTCTTGAAAAAGTTATTGGAAAGGATTTTTTTTTAAAAAAAATGATTCAGCTAAGAAAGGCATCATTTAGTCCATGAAATACTTTGATCTTTGCTTCAGTTCCTTTTTTCTTATCCATGTCTTTCACTGGGTTTTTTTATACCCTGGAGCAGTGCTTCTCAACTTTTGGCTTTCAAGTTTTGAACTTCAGCTCTCAGAAGCTGCAGTTAGTTGGATGGCCACAGATAGAGAATTAGGCCCTATGCAGATCGGCCATTAAGGCCAGCTTGGGGCAGAGTTGGGGCATGCTGTCCACATGATGCATGCCCCAACTCTACCCCCAGGGTGCTGTGATGCCACACGCTGCTCCACATGGTGCACAGTGTCACAGCACTCCACACAACACAGCTCCAAAGGAATGCCTTAAAACCATGGAACTGCGGCTATCGCATCCTTTCCAGGGTGCAAAAAGGAGCCACCTTTTTGTGCCCTGGAAAGGCCAGATAGGGGCCATGGCATGTGGTTGTCACAGCCCTGATTCAGCGCAGCTGAAGGTGGCTGCTGGCCAGCCCTTACAGACAGTCTACACAGCTCCTTAGTGGCCTAACTGTTACAATATGTGGTGAAGCAAGTGGTAAAATCTTGTATTCCACAATAGGGAATACTGTATATACCCATGTATAAGTCTACAAATTTTTGTCAAAAAATTGACCCCAAAAAGTTGGGTCAACTTATCCAAGGGTCTATATAAGTAGTTTATTTTAACTCTTCTACTTCTTTGAGTAGAGCGGCAAAAGGTATGAGCTTACTTCATCCTGGGAGCACCAAAAAGAAGCACCAACCCCCTTAACTCTTTCCACCATGATGTTGCTTCTGGCCTTTTTGAATGCTTGGGTGGGAAAATGGCAGTGGTGGCACCTCTTTGGTGATTCACTTCAAGAAAGTGCTAAGAGGAATTGGGCTTAGAAGGATCTAAATAAGCCTTTGCTACATGAAGACAGTAAACTTCACCCTTTACATCCTTTGTTGCATGCCCTAAGTTTTATTCTTGACTTATCCATGAGTCATATTGAAATCACTAATTTTGGCCCCAAAATTTCTGAGTATATATCGTAAGTTGCTCAAACCTTGTTTAGCTACATTTTTTGTCATTTATGAGGTTTAATTAAGAAATTTATACCACTTCTTTCTGCATATGGTCTCCAGGGCACCTTACAAAAAGAAACGAGAAACAGCAATGAACAACTAGTATAATTTCATAACTAAATTAAACATTAGCACAATGTCATTATTCAGCAACAGCAGTAGCAGTAAAACCCACTGATTAAAAATGAATATCATTGAAAGCTTGGAAGGCTAAATCACTCTAATTTTAAAAAGAGAGAGAAAGAAAAGTTGATTTCAGAGAAATATATTTGGGAAAAGATTCTATACCCCTTATGCCACAACAGAAAATATCCCGCTGGTGGTACCCATCCACCTGGGTTTAGGTGATTACAATTACAGGTGGATAACAGTGACTTTTTTGGACCACTAGTGCTGAAATCCCACAGCCACTTCCAGGAGATTCTAAAAGTAGCATTGAAAAAAGGTAACTTTTGCAAATGCTGGTTACAGCTGTCATATAGGAAGAAAATGTCACTCAGATATTTGATCTGACTATCATGGCAGGTATTTTATTTTATTGATTTGATTTGATTTATGTCCCATCTTTCTTCCAAATGTGACCTCAAGGATAATCAATAATTAGATAACACAGTTTTACATTTCATTTCCACCTACCAATCTCAAGGAGGCTGCAGGCCCCATGAACTGATATCTGAAGAGCGGTTTTCAGACAAATGGTAATAAACAAACAATAATGTAATTCAAACAAAATGGAGAAACATGGGTAGAGAAACCAAATATTATAGGTGGTGACTTACAATGAATTGGTCTTTTCTGCATGGGCCAAATAAAATGGCCTCCTCCCATGCTCTTGGTGTGGGAGCCGGATAGCACATGGCCCATTTCCTAAATCTGGTGCAAAGAGTCTGGACAACTTCTATCTCGTTCAGCACCAAACTCAAGATTTTTTTTTTAAAAAAACTTACTATTTGCTCTAGATCTTCCCAGAAAATCTTGAGATCTCAATTGTGGCACTGGGTGGTTTAAAACACATCCTACTGTGCCACGTAGCACAGTTCCTACTGCCACACATCACTCGCTCTGAGTCAGAACAAGGCACCCACCCATGTGATCAGAATGAGCAATGCACCATGGCAGTGGTCATGCTGGGTGGCACAGCTGGGAGACACCAGCAAACAGCTGCCTGGCACTGGAAAGGTGATCCTTGTAACAAGAGGATGGCAAGGTAACCCTGGAGCCAGATTACTCCCAGAGTATTCTGGCCAGTGCAGATACCATCAAAGTTGCAGTCCTTCTAAAAAAACAGATACACAATTTGGGAATTCTGTATTTGGCATAAATTGGGGAATCTTAAGAGGCAGTAGTGCCCCCTCTCTTTTATATCAATTTATCTTATATTCCACTGTTCTTCCAATATGGGACCCAAGGTGGATTACCATATAAATTACAAAAATACAGTGGAAACTAGGCATACTACAAAGTTTTTTTAAAAATAAACAGTTACGTTAAAAATATTAATTTACAACAGTTGAATAAATGAATTTAAACATAATTATGATAATAAAGAACATTTCACAGTTACATTTTTTAAAAAAACTTCTGCTCCAGCCAGTTAACAATCAAAGGACTTTGTAAAGAAAAATGGTTTTGCCTATCAGTGGAATGACCGGCCAGCCTGGCCTCACAAATTCCAAAACCTCAGAGCAGCCACGAAATGTGCCTGGGATGCTGTTGCATCCTAGAGAAAGCCTCTCTTCTAAGGATATTAAAATATGGACAGACTCATATTGGGAGAGTCTTTAAGATAGTCTGGATTCAAGCTTTTATAGGTCATAACCAGCATTTTCAATTGTAATTTGTTAATCTGTAATTTAAGCATAGATTGGTGTGTTGACAAGAAGACTATCTTTATTTATTTATTTTATGATATATATATATATATATATATATATAGAGAGAGAGAGAGAGAGAGAGAGAGAGAGAGAGAGAGTGAAATACAGTAACAACAAAACAAAAGTTACATTTACATGTTTTAAAGAGAAGAGCTGTTCTAATTGGGACTACAGAGGTGTTCCCACACAATTCCCATCCATTTATTTAAGCATTTGATTTCAAACCCTTTTCCATTCTGCTTTGGTTAATATTTCTACTACTTCTCTAACTACATTGTGCTTTGTTTAATTTATTGATTTCTTTTTTATATTCTCCTGCTTTTACCCTGTTTTTTTCTGTTCCAGCTTCGATGTGCCTAAACTACATAAACAATGCCATATTTCTCTCTTTCAAGATTTTCTTGTTAGTTTTTAAGGCCTGTTACAGACAGCCAAAATAAAGCTGCTTCGAGTCACAGTGGGTGTTTCAATTATGCATGCGTCCTAAGAGTCCAGAATCGCACCAAAGCCACCGCTCCTGTCCTAGGGCTGGAGCGTGGCTTTGGTGCGACTTCTGGACTCTTAGGACGCATGCATCAATGAAACACCATACCTCCACTGTGACTCGAAGCAGCTTTATTTTGGCTGTCTGTAACAGGCCTAAGATTTGCCCCATCTGTTTCCAGTAGATTTAATTTTGGACATTCTCCTCTGACTTTATTTGAAGATTTGCTTTCCAGCCAGTGTGTTAATTTATCTAGCTCATCATGTCTGCTGACTTTATAAGCCAGTCTTGGTGAGTAAGGTTATTTCTTCTGAGTTAGCCTATATTTTTGAGCAAAATAATTACTCTAGCTGCTATGATCATATTAGAATAATATTCTCCTCCAGCTAGTATCTCTGAATTCTTTAATTTTTGAGTAGTATTTTAATTCCTTCCAATGGATCCTCTAAGAATATCACCAGGTCATCTGCAAAGGCCTGAGGCTTGTAGCTATGATCTTTAATCTTGTTCCCTTTATCTCTTCAGCTTCTCTTATCCTGAATTTAAAATTCAAGGATCATTTATGAAAAGTAGCAGAGAGCAGGGAATCCTTGTTTGTCCCTTCTAATATCAATTGGTTTGTTTTTTCTTCATTAATTATGATCTGAGTCTTCTGATCGTTGAAATTGCCTCTATCTCCGATAAGCGTATCTGATTATGATGGTGGATCTGATTCCTATTATCCAAGCTGCATAGGGTGGGATACATCTAAAGACGATCCAGGATCTTCCTCTCATAATGTTGGAGTAGGCATGTGACCTATATTGAACATTTCCAGCCCCAGTTAAATATCAGCCTTGAAAATTCCAGAGATTTCAAGGGTATGTGTTTTTTGGTGTTGAAGGACACCTTCTCCCATCTCAGTCTGGCACTTGTAGAGCTCTATTACTAAGGTAATCCAGTACATAGGGCTCCACCATTGCAAGGTTTCAAATGGGCCCCAAATACTCTCCAGCTTACCTTGGCTTATTATTTAGTAATTTGGCAACATTTTCATAAACGTTCCAAACTGTTAATTGCTCTTTTATGCCTATCATTTTAGTCAGTGTTCTACTGGATTTTGGCCGTATAAATTTTGTTGTATAGCACCTTTGGGAAAATGTACAGGAGATGCTGATTAAAACCTGGAATGGATATCAGTACTAGGCACAAAATATGTGAAAGAATAAGAAAATAGACTGACAGATATTCCTATACATTTGGGAGGCAGTTTGCCAATGAAAATCAGGTGTCGTTGACTATATTTCAGAGGAAGCAACTACGAAAACCCCGTGAAATTCATGGGGTTGCCATACATCATCAGGCGACTTAATGGCACAGACAGACAGATATACTGAGAGAAAAGGAAGAGGGAGGTAACTGTGTTTACTGACACAATTCTTTGGAGTTAAAACATCAGGGAAACTCCCCAGTTGTAAGAGCATTTTGACAGTGGAATCAGCTGCCTAGGGCAGCATGTTTGTTGAATTGTCTACCTTCAAAATAAGGCTAGACAAACACTTGAAACTGACACTTTTGCTTCCATCAGGCCTCCAGCATTCAGAATTTCTGAAAAAGAATAATATGCATGTGGTTTTTCTTAAATGCTGTCTTTCACAATGTTTAATAAAGCATTATTTTATAATGGTTTGAACACTAGGGATGCAGTCATTTCTCTAGAAGTTATTTGTCTGTCTATTTATTTTTTCAATAATTTATTTTTTGCTTTAAATTGTTATGGCTGAAGGAATACATATTTTTGTTGTCAATGGATAATTCTTTGAATTCTATAGTCCCTTTGCTCTAGGGCTGCACTGCAGGAATAATCTGGGTTGACCCCGCTTTCACAGCTATGGCGCAAGGCTATGGAATTCTTGAAACTATAGATTGCTGTTGTAGCTTTACTCTGGTGCCACAACAAACTACAGTTCCCAGAATTCCATAGCCTTGAGCCATGGCAGTTAAAGTTGTGTCAAATGAGATCATCTCTGCAGTGTAGATGTAGTCTAGGTTAAAAAGCCCACTTTCTGTTTGTATCCTCTTGATGGGTTACATCTCTCCAGAGGATTTTCTAAAACAAATCCATCATTCTGAATCTGGGGCTTGATTATGACTATTTTTTATTAATCTGATATAAAGTAACAGTGTGTCTAGAAAAAAAGTATTATTATTAATAATAATAATTCATAAAGTGCTGAAGGTTTAATCAATACTTCTACCCACCACCTGAAGGGATTAAACCATTTTGCTGCCTGAGGCAAAGAATAAAAATGCACCTCCATTGCACATACAGAAGTGGACTAGAGTATTAACTAAATCTTGTTCCAGTACAAATGATGGGACAACTCTGCCCTCTTGCCCTTCAAAGCTCTCCCAGTAACCCAACTTCTACTATGTCAGAAAGCTGTGCCCCTCTGCCTCATAGCAGATCCACCCTTGACTGGGTCATAACCCAATGTATAGGTCTATCGCATTTCAAGAGAATCTTACAGGCTCATTTCTACATGGGACAGGGTGCATAAGAATAAAATCCAGCAAGCAATTAAGACCCAAGGAACTAAACAGCATTTAATGACATGATGGATTATCCTCAATAAATTTGAAATCCCAACACATCATTTTTCTTTTTTTTTTTACAAGGAGCAGAATGTCCAAGTACAAACGCACTACAGAGTATTAATAGCCACAGTCCTTTCAAACACCAGCCCATAACACTTGGAAATGCTTTGCTTTTATATCTATAAGCTTCCGTTCCAAAACCTACTGCTGTTTTGCTGGGTGTCTGACTCACTATTTTCAAACCACGTAGCAGAGAGGGTTCATTTAGTATGCTGAATTCCTAATATTTAAATTAGGTCAAGGTAAAACTGGCATTAAATCAAGTATTTATAGAAAGAGTTCACTTCATGTATAAGTACTCCTCATTTTTAAAACAGCATATTGAAATTAAAGCCCTTGTTGGATCTTTTCTAGCAAGCTCTGCCTCTGGATTTTATTTTTGTAAGCTGCAGCCTTGTACCTGCTTACTTGGGAATAAATACCACTGAATTCAATGGCACACTTCTGAGTAGATATATATATATATATATATATATATATATATATATACACACACACACACACACACACACACACACACACACACACTCTCTCCCATGGTATATCACAGGACCTTAGGGAAACACACACACAAATTTAATTTTATTTTAAAATCCCAAAATCTAATAAAACTGTGTGAAAGAGAAAAGAAATAAGGTTTTTAGTGGATAAAGGGCAGAGTAGTATGAAATGATGATAAATGGAAGATCAGCTGTATTTGTATGCATTTTGCAAGTAAAAATGGATTAAAGTAGAAGACTGTTTTGAGAAAGTAAAGTTTGTTTTGGCTGGGAGAGTTATCTCATAGAAATCATTCTGAAGAACAAGAGGGCTATGTCATTGCTACACGGTATAGGAGGAGTCACTGTGAAGACAAAAGAGTTAACTCTTTGTATGTCAAGATGTGGTTTAATAGAAAAAATGGCAACTGTCATGGCCAGCCACGACGAGGACCCAGAGGATGGCAAGGAGGACTCGGCTCCTCAGGTGCAGGAGGAACCTGAGGCTGTGCCAGGCTCCAGTTCTGCCCTGCCAGGTCCCAGCTCTGCTCTCCCAGCCCCAGTGGATTTGGCTCAGCCAGACCCTAGCTCTGTGGGATCTCCTCAGTGGAGCTTGGGACTCAGCAGCCCAGCCTTGCCCCAGTAGAAGTGCCAGACTTGGGAGACATAGAGCAACAGAGCATTGAGGTTCTTACCTTTAGCCAGAGGAGATCAGAAAGGCCGTGCCTTTGGCATTCTAAGAGGCTTGCTGAGAAACGTTGATTAGGCAATCAGCAGCTGTGATAAGGAAGCTAGATATAAGACACCTGGCTGACACTGAGCTCTCTTGCCAGAGACAATTTGTTCTCATTAAGCAAACACTGCTGGATATGACTCTTTGCCTCCTAGACGTTTGACTGCATTGGAATCCTTGACCTCGGACCGGACTCACTGACCAACCCTCTGGTATTCTTGACCTCGGACTGGACTGGTAGTCTTGCTCTCTGTAATCCTGAACTTTGGACTGGCTTGTGGTTTACTGTCTTCGGACTTCGTTTGGCAGCTCAGCGTGTTTACCTTTTGCTGAGCAGGCTCTTGTCTGCCATGTGAGTGTGTGTTGGCAGCATTCCCGGGCAGTAACAATGCAACCCCTGGAAGAAGAATGGGACTCAGTGATTTGGCAAGAGATACTGGAGGAAAGTAAATTAGTGAAAAGCTATTTTAATAACTTCTTGGTATTTGCATTGAGTCTGAAGGAGTCATGTTGATGGTAGATGGATAGGGTTCATCTGCTTCAGTTAGGTAGAAGTGGTTTGTTCACATTACAAGAAAAGAGTTTCCAGGTAAATGTAACCCTCTTCTTCATAGACAATGGGATATCCTACATCAGAAGATGGGCAGTTCTTCACTGGAGGCTTATGAAAAAGAGCTTGCATGGCCATCTCTAAGGGGTGCTTTACAGTGGATTGGACCAAAAGGCACTTTCAGCTCTATAATTCTATGACAACTTGTAACATCAGTTTGGCAACTAATGCAAACTATTCTGCTCTCTTTAAAAAAGCTTCTGTGAAATAAATCAACAGACAGCTGTATTTGTTACCACAGTATGGAGAACACCATAATACAATGCTGAGGAGCCTTTACCATCCTATCTAACCTATATTTCATAATAAAAATGATTGCGCATTCTGAATGAATATCAAGGTCTGAAGAGGTTAGCAAACACACATGTGATTCCCTTTTGAGTATTAATGAGTTATTCTGAATAATGCAGGGCACATATGCAGCTGACATTGACATTTAAAATGTGTTCCGAGTATTGTACAAACAGAAGGATTGCCGACTACTTAGCATTACACACTGCACAGCTGTTCTACACAGCGCCAGCTTTCTCTGCCACCATATTTACCCATTAGTAGCAGGGGGATGGAAGGGGAGGTTAAAAGCGATAGTTTTCTCTAAAGCTTTATATGACACATCTGCAGTGATCTCAGCTTACTTGCTTCTGTCAATACGTACTAGTAAAACACCGAGGTAGGATTAAATGCAAAACAGTAAATATGCTTCTTTCTTTTCATTTTTTAAAACTCAGCATGCTATTATGTAGTCTGTGCAGTTAATCAGAGCTTATTCGGTGCAGCAATTCAGGTCAAGCTCTAATAACTAAAATAGCAATTTCTTTTCACTGCTAGGATACCCTGATACATCCAGCAGAATGATCTCTTAACTTTTTGATAACCTTCCTGACAACAGATTAAGGTAGCATCATTTTTATTTCCCCTTCTGCCCCACCCTGACACTGTTCTGATTTGGCATACCAGGAAAGAATAGATGGATGAGGCTAGTCAAGATGTTCTTTAATTCTGTACAAGCCGTTACCAAATTTCAACTTGCAATCTTAGTATCTGCATGTCTAAATTCAAAAACAAAGCTAACTTTGTACATTGCAAGATTAGCTCTGGATAAATACAAGGAAGCTTCAAGGTGATCTGATTGTGACTGGATAAATGTTCAAATAATGGGCCTGTGGGGGCCTATGGTTTCCCCAAAGTGAACCAGATACACCAGTGCTTTTGAAGATTAGCTCCCCAAGTGTTAACCATGGTGTAATCTGGCCCATTTGGGGTCAAAGGTTTGGATGTCATGTCCACCATGCTACCATAAATACACCAAATCTTATCTGATGTTTGAAGCAAATCAGAGTCAGGCCAGAGTCAGTCAAGGAATGTTAGTTAGTATATAGATGGGAGTCCAGGAGGGAATATCAGGGTAGAACTAGGAAAGAGTCCTGGACAGGTACTGTTGGTCAGAGTTGGCAGCACTGTTCTGCATAGACCACAGACTATCTTCTTATCTTCCAATTTTCTTATATTCATGCAGATAGCTCTGTGGCTAACTCTGCCTGGAAACAGGTGTCTGTCCAGGGCTTGGAGTAGCAGTGTCTCCAGACACCAGCCAACTCCCCCACCAGTCTTGACTGCTTCTCCATTTTCCATATCAGGTGATAAATGGCAGGCAAAGTGACTGCTATGGCTCCTGGAGAAGGACTCCCACACACACCAGCTACTGTATATAGCTATGTATAAGTCTAGACAAGTTAGACAAAAAATCAACCCCAAAAACCTGGGTCAATGTAAGCACTTAACTTCTATCAAAAAGGAACCACTCCCTTCTCTGAGTACAGTGGTGAATGGCAAGAGCTTAGTCCATGCCAGGAGAACCTCAGAGGCACCAACCTCCTCTAATCTTTGCATCATGGCACTGCTTCTGGCCTTTTTGAATGACTGGGCAGGAAAATGGTGGTGTTATAGGCAGCTCTTTGGTGCTTGCTGAGAGAGCAGAAGGGGTCGGTGCTTCTTTTACATTCTTCCGGGATGGACTAAGCTTCTGCCTTTCATCACTCTGCTAAGAGAAGGGGATGGTTCTTTTTTTCTGAAAAGAGTTAATACTGTACAGTCAGCTCTTCTTCTACACAGATGTTTTTATACACAGATTCAAGCATCCACGGTTTGAAAATGTTCCCAAAAAGTATAAATTTCAAATATCAAACCTTATTTTCCATTTTTTATAAAGGACACCATGTTGCTCTGCCATTATATTTAATGAGACTTGAGCATCCACGGATTTTGTTATACTCGGGGATCTTGAAACCAAACCCCAGCATATAACAAGGGCCCACTATATCTAAACTCTTTTACCTTTTTGACATATGCACATTTTCTTAGCCCAACCCATGCCTCGTCGTCTCCCCCATACATTGCACATCTACCATTTACTGTAGTTCCCTCCTCATCCATCCAGGCTTTATGGTGAGCACAAACATTAATGCCTGCTAGTTCTTTAGCATTGTTTTCCTTTGCTTCATTATTATTATTATTATTAACCTTTATTTATGAAGCACTGTAAATTTACACAGCGCTGTACATGCAATCTTTTTAGTTAGACGGTTCCCTGCCCTCAGGCTTACAATCTAAAAAGACATGACACAGAAGGAGAAGGGAGTGGTGGTGTGAAAGGGTAAGAGGTCCAGCAGTTCCTCTCTACCTCCGAGGCCTGGACCAAGGCAGATAGACTGGAGGGAGGGCTTGGCTTCAAAATGGAAGGTTAATCTTCATCCAGGGAAAATACATACTCTCAAGTAGGATAATACATATACAATACATAGCAATACAGGAAATGGTTCGATAAACAGGCAACAAAAGAACATCAGATAGTAAGCAACAATTATGCAATGCCTGGGAAGGCTTCTCTGAACAGGATGGTTTTCAACTCCGTTTTGAAGCTGGTTAAAGAAGTGATGGCTCTTGCTTGTGGGGGAAGAAGGTTCCAGGAGTGAGGGGCAGCAAGTGACAAGGGGCGAATCCGGGATGGGGCAGAGGAAATCCTGGGCTGAGACAGGAACCCTTGACTACCAGAACGGAGGGCCCGAGTGGGAAGGTGAGGAGAAAGAAGGTCTGATAAGTAAGGAGGGGGCCAGTCCATGGAGGGCTTTGAATGTCGACAGCAGGAGCTTATACCGAATGCGGAAAGGGAGAGGGAGCCAGTGAAGGGATACCAACACAGGAGAGATGTGGTCAGAGCGGTGGGTGGAAGTGATAATGCGTGCAGCTGAATGCTGGACAGAGATTAAAGGACGGAGGTGAGAAAGTGGAAGCCCAGCCAGGAGGATGTTACAGTAATCCAGTCGTGAGATCACTAGGGCATGGACCAGGATCTTGGCAGTAGAGACAGGAGGAGAGGGAGGTTTAAGCAAAGTGTTGAAGGTGGAGAACAAACGCTGCGGGCGCCTCTCATCCTTTAAAGCCTTTATTGCATGCCCCTAAATTTTACCCTCAACTTATCCATGGGTCATATCAAAATCCATAATGTTACCCCCAAGACCTGTCCTTGAATCATACATGAGGTTGACTTATAATTGAGTATATACAGTAAGAGGCACATCAATTTTGCTTGCCAGTTATCAGCCCAGGGATTATAGCAAGAAGAGGAGAGAAGATTCAGCTAGTTGATGCAGGAGCACCTCCTCCATGTAACAGCGCAGCACAGTCCCTTCTCAGTGCTTCAGATACTGGAGTAGGCAACCTAATATTGCAGTTGATTTCTTCTAAAATGCATTTTTTAATGAGGAAAAGCAAATTGTGTACACATACCCCACTGCACACATTAATATTTTAAAAGCCATCTTTTTTTCTTTTAAATTATTAATATGTGCTGTAAGTGTACACATTTTGCTTTTCCTGCTATGGAAAAAAAAAGCTTTTTAAATTCCCAAATGCATGAAATACTACAAATAATAAGCAATAAAAATATTACTGATATTTCTGTTGTCATCAGTGACTTTTTAGTCGAGATGACAGGAATATTAAAAAAAATTCAAAAAGTGTTGGGAAAACTTGTTTTTCATATGTCGAAAACCTCGTTTAGAAGACTCATAGATCGACTACATATTTTGTCTTTATTCTGCATGAAACAGTTTTTGCAAGGAAACTGCTTTTTATGTATAGAAAATGGTATTTCTGTGTTGAAAGTATTCCCTGGACAAAAAAGGCTGTTTTCTGCACAAAACAACCATGTCTGAATTTTATGCAGACAAAGTCTCTGGTTGCAATTAGTCTTTGAAAACTGCATGGTTTTTGAAGACTTTCTCACAGCAGGAAGGATATTGCTTAAATGTCTCACTGTTTCTTTTCAGAAGAAATTTAGGGCTGGAACAGATGGCCCTTTAAAGCCGTTATCCTGGGGCTTGGGAGCACTGTGTTTATACGCTGCATGCTCCCAAGCTGCCCTGAAGCTGCCCAGAAGCCGGGCAGCCACCCAAACATGGGCGGCTTCAAGACACTCCTGCAGTATGGTGTTTACATGCCACATGCTGCCAGAGCATCTTAAAGCTGGCTTTGGGCTTTGGCGAAGCCACAAAAACCAGCTTTTGTCCAGCCCCAAAAATGAACTGATCTTCAAGGCAGATTGGGTGCAGTGTGTGCACCCCCCCAATAGTACACAGCGATCTTGTGCATCTAATACCTTTTGACAGAAATGTGAATTTTATTCCATTAAAAATGATATAATCCAGCAAACATAGAAACTGGGATGAAAATCTATTCACACAGAGAAGGTTTTGCAAAAGGTTTCAAATATGATATCCATTTATACCAATTACACATGGTGGATAGCAACAAAGTAACACAGAGGATGACTGGTGAGAAATTCAAGATGCTGCAGAGGTGAAAGTAACATTCTGAAAACTAGCAAAGGCTTACCTCCATTGTGATTGTATGATAAATACCAAGCCTTTCTTAATGTGACCCAAATAATATTTCAAATCTCAGAAAAAATAAGTAAAATCTATTCCTCAAATGGAACACTGGCTTAAAGTATCAAGCACAATAAATCTTATTGAGTATATATTTAATTATGATTATCTGGTTAAAAGAAATAACTGTTTAGGTATCACAACTGAAAATATTTTCCTTCTTTGTTTCTTTCCTTTAAAACCACTTTGTTGGGGGCTTCTTTCTAGTGGTAAACAACCTTTGCCCATATACATCCCATATATGGGGAAGTAACTACACAAAAAAGTAGGTGAAAGTAAATTCTGCAAAGAAGAGAGAAATAAATAAAAAGAGAAAGGAAAAAACGATGAAGTTAAAAAGCTTTAGCTCTAGAGTGTAATGAATTAGAGGTCTAGAACAAACTTTAAAATGTGGAGAAAGTGTCAGCTTCAGCACACCTTTCAAACTTCTTTATAAGAAATGATCAGGATCTGCCATTGTTTTTTTGTTATCTAAAAACATTTAAAATGTTTTTCATTCATTATCACCATCACCATCATTATCTATGCCCCACAAAACTGCTTACAGATTAAAATACTTACAATACAGTTAAAAACATAGTGTCAGCATTTTAAAAAGAATTAAACTATTAACAATATTAAAATAGTATCAAACATACACTTTAAAAGGATAGAAAACTGTTAAAACAGTACAATCTAAAACAGTAGAGAACGCTCTTGCAAGCTCTTTCCTTATAAGTTTTAAAAGGCTGTTTGGTGGAAGGACAACAAGGAAGAGGACGTTCTAACCTCCTATGGAAGGAATTCAAAGGTTTAGGTGCAGTCAGCAAGAAGGCCTTGCCTTGTGTTTCCACCAAGCATACCTGTCAAGGTGGTGGGACTGAAAGAGGGGCATTCCCTTCCTTCCTTCGGGGTCTTAAGGTCCTGACAGACTCGTATGGGGAGATAGGGTCTGTTAAAACAGGCTGGCCCTAAGCCATATAGTTCATAACTAGCACTTTGATTTGTGCTCACAAACAAAGCTACAATGATTTCAGAAGGATAAGAGGACTATTATAAATTAGAAAGAATAATTATTGAAGATTTTGATTGTAGAGCCAGTGTTGGACTACAACTCTGGAGACCAAGGTTTAGTTCCTGCTCAGCCATGAAACCCACTGGGCAACCTTGGGCATGTATCAGTCTGTATACATGGTATATGTTATTGATGTAAAAAAAATTGCAATGCTTCATTTATCTAGTATTTGGTTCATTAGGCATACTTAGTGGTTTTTGTCTTTCCACTTTTGGAAACAAACCAACATACAAACATAAAAATATGTATAAAATGGCATTAAACCCTCTAGAATTAAAACCACTTAAAACATCTCCATCAAAAAGCAAATGATAAAAATAGCACCTCATACTAAAGGAAGTCCTTTTCTTATAAAACAATCAAATCCTGAAGGCCTGCTGGAATAAAAAGATATTTTGTTGTTTTTAACTGCATTTGCATCAATCTCGACCCATGGCAATCCTGCTGATGAGGGCCCAGGGACTCAGTTTTTTCCTGTAAAGTTGGTATAATAATAATAATAATAATAATAATAATAATAATAATAAGTAGTAGTTTTATTTATGTTTTCCCACCTCTCCCAATGGATCAAAGCAGGATTACAGTCAGATTATACAATTCGACATTGGTATACCAACTTTCAGCATGCAGTTTTTGAGACCAAAGAAGCAGCAAGGCCTAGGAGGTCTTCAACAGTCTGAACTCCTGAACTTGTTGAGTATATTCATGATCTGATTTTGGCAGATCAGCAAGTCTCAGCTAAAACAATTGCTGAGACACTAGAGATATCCCAGGAATCTAGTGGGTTTATATTTCATGAGTAGTTGGCTATACAGAAGTTCTCAGTCAAGTGGGTGCGAAAATGTTTGAATGCTGATGAGAAACAAAATCAAGTGGCTAACTCCAAATTGATTTTGCAGCATTTGGAATGATATAGTGATAATTTTTTGGAAGAACTTGTCACTGTTGATGAAACATATCAGCTTATTGCACTGCACTTGCAGGAGCGGGAACGGAATAGAATGGAATGGAACAGAACAGGGGGGAATGGGTGTTACCACACGGGAGAACACTGCTGATGCCACCAGGAGTCCCCAAGCTGTTCCCCAGCCATTCTATAGCAGTTGATTTTGAAGAACGGTTCAAAATCATCCTTCAAAATCAACTGTCAGGAACAGCTGGGGAATGGCTTGGGGACTCCCAGAGGCATTGGCAGCATTCTTCTGTGTGTTAACACCCGTTTCCCCCATTCCATTTCTGTTCCTGCAAGTGCCATGTGATAAGCTCTATAGTTACGTCATGATGATTCAAAGACTAAACAACAGTTGCACTGTTGGCACTTGGGTTCTTCATGACTGACAAAATTCAAGATTCAAAGCAGGAAAGGTCATGGCCACAGTTTTTTAGGATAAGAAAGGTATTTTGATGAGTGGATATCTTCTGAAGGGCCAAACATTTAATGCAGTATACTACTCTAACGTGCAGTGCTGATTAAAGGGGGCATTGATGTGAGGGAAAGTGCAGAAAGGTGTTCTCCTTTTTGCGGAACAATGCACCTGCTCACCAGGCTGGCAAGACTATGGACGTTTTGAAGAATTTGGGGTTTGAGTACATACACCATCTACCCTGCTCACCAGATCTTGCTCCATCTGACTATTTCCTGCTTCCAAATCTTAAAAAGAGTTTTAATGGAAGGGAATTTTTGAAGAATTCAGAGCCAATAGCAGCTATAGAGCAATATTTCAGTGACCAGACATTTTAAAAAATGGGAAGGATTAAATAAACATAATAAACCATATGACAAGTGCATTGAACTTCAGGGTGGATATGTGGGATGGCATGTAAGTTGCACAACTCTAGATAGTTTCCTTCTTTGTCAGGCCAAGAACTCTGCCCCCCCCCCCCCCCCCCCGCTGCCACCACCATCATATTATCAGGGCTTCCTGTTCAGAACACAGAATTTCAATACATGTTCTTGTTTCTGAATCTATGACATGATTCCAAAGTTTTACCTCTATTCTAGTTGACTCAGAAGATAAGTGTCCCTTCACAATACATTTGCACTATATATTTGCATATATATGCAACATGTTAGAGATAGAAATGTATCCCTTTCAAGTTTTGTTGTGAAAACTAAATAACTGGGAATTATGTACATAAAAATTTATTGACAAGATAACTTGACCAAAGATTGCATTTACAGAGTGTCAAGCTGTGGATTCAGCTAACACTTCACAACTGTTCAGTTAGTCTTTATATCCAATTTTAAAAAGTCATTAAAATTTTCCTGCATCATGGGAAAATCTGGCACAAACATGCTGCATATTTATAATGAATTTTGTAAACTGTAGGATATTATTGGGAACCATAGATTTGTTCCATGGTGTTCGATAAAACTGCTTTTGAGACAAGGCCTTTAAAACATTACATGTTTGGCTTAAAACCAAGTGGCTTTATTTTTAATAAGAAGAAATTATTGCTTACTATCAAAAGAAAACATGCATGTAATAAATTCACAACTCAGCATCTAATAGACTCATAGTAGAAATGGGCACTGGCCAGAAGTTATGGTTCACATCTTGAACTGGTTGGTTGGAAAATGTCTCACATTTACTTGGACAGGTCAGTCTGCTTTAACTCTGAATGTGACTGCAAGTTGAGATTTGGATTGCCAAAGATGCATGCCTCCCTTTGATTGTCATTGGAAAGCAAAGAGCTATAAATATTTGTTCTCTCTTTGTGGGAACTCGATGAAATTTAGAAGCACAGCATAGAAGGATGCTCCTCAAAGTTTGGTTCTCCAGATGTTTGAGGCTTCAACTCCCAGAAGTCCTGAGCACTGGCTAGGTTGGCTGCAGCTTCTGCCATTTTATATTTGCATCACAACTGTAAGGTCAGTCATGATGAGAGAAAATGACTGTCCAGATATCAACCACTGATTTCATGACTCAGATAGAACTAGAACCATGCCATTGTCCATTCTCTAACCATTGCACCACACTGGCTCTCATAAATGGCTGAGAAGGGATAAGACTGATTAGCATCATGTCTTCCTCCTGTAGTCACTCTACTGTTAGACTGCTCACTTCTAATCAAAAATCTAGGAATGGGTGAGGAGGATTGGGATTAGATAATGGCACTGTTTCCCAGTTGCTGCTCATCTTCTTTTTTGATCACCCAGGGAGCACACTCATCCTGCTCTGTATGGAAATTTATTCCTGTGGTAAGGAAAAGAAAGATGAATCACACAAATATCCTTGAATCATCCTCCTTGAGTCATGTAAGAGCCAAGGATTGGGTAGCAAAGGTTAAAATCCTGCCCAAACTATATGCTCTCTTTTCTAGTGTTAATAAATAAAATTGACTGTGATATCTTAATTATCTGTGTATATTCATTTATTCAGTGTGGCATGATTGTTCATGCAATTGAACAATTTATAATTGAACAATAACATGACTCTGTGTTCGTGTATATCCACATATAATTACACTGGATTTAGAATGTGAATGTGGAGTGGTGTAACATTTTTTAACAAGTGGCTGAAGGAGAAGGGCTTAAGAGACCTGACTAACCTGTGACAGAAAAATCTCTAAGTTGCCCAGGAAGAAAGAACTGTGAAAATAACAAGTTGGTAGATTAAAGGGGATTTTGAGACTTTGATAGGACTGTGTGTTCTGATAAATGCTAGATCTGGTGCTAGATTGGGATGTTCTTTGGCATTATAACGAACCAATAAGATAAGTCCCAACCTCTGAAACAGCAATAAGGAAACACGCTACTTTAAAAGCCAACTATCAGCAGTTACACCATAATCAGTAAAACCTGACTGCCGGAAGCTAAACACAGGGTGTGAAGACTCATGCATTGTCTTCAGATGGCTATAGATGGATTTAAAAAGTTTAAAACTGTTTAAATTATTATAATAATCTTTAGATATGGAGTAGAATATAAATATTACAATGAATGAATGAATGAATGAATGAATGAATGAATGAATGAAATGCAGACAAAGTCAGAACCACCATGGTGTAGTAGTTTGATTAGGACATTGGGAGACAAGGGTTTGAATGCCCCTTGTCCATGAAATCTACTGGGTGACATTAGGCAAATAACAATCTCACAGGAAGGCAAGAGCAATCCCCCTCTGAACAAACTCTGCCAAGAAAATTCCATGACAGGTTCACCTTGGGGCCACCATAACTCTGGAGTGAATTGATGGCATAGAACAACAACAATGCAGAAGTCATTGGTCATGTCACCAGAAGTATAACAGAAGTAGTATAGTGGTAAATTTTGAAGTGCAGGTCTTCACAATGATATTCTTCCAAACAATAGCCCCAAGTAAAGTGTAAAAATGCAAGCTGCACAGTTGGTCTAGCATTCAGGACCAAGACACTGGAATACGTTGTAATATATTGTTACTGGGACAATCTATTCTCCCTCCCACAGCAGTGAAGAGAGCAGCTAAACTCAGAGTATTTGTAACATGATTTTTAAATTAAATCTGTATAATAAAGAGAATAATAGCAAATATGATCAGTTGCTGAGATTTTATTCTTTTCCAAACCATAGGGTTATTTTGATCACCCAGCTCAGGACTAGTTCAATCATTTGACTAATCATACCTCTTTCTCCTTTGAGATAAGGACTGAAAAGAAATTGACTGGATTTTGCATTTTCTTGTGGAAATAGCCATCTCACACCTGCCAAAACTAGAAATGTAATGAATTCCATCCTTCCTTCAAAATCTGTGCATATGCAAATCTGATGAAAACAAAAATCAGTATTGGCTATAATACTGGGATCAACTAAAAGTCACTGAGATTTGTCTAGATGGCAGAAAAATAATACAAGGTGGAAGGAAAAATGGAAAAGTGTTGGGAATAAAATTCCTTCCAGAAACAAGTTGATTGTACAACAGAAGTCTTGCTATCATAGTGACGTGCGAGTTGGATTAAAAAAAAAGTCTTGCAATGACCTTTGTTGATGCAAAAAGAAAAGGAAAATTTGACTGACTGACTGATTGCAGGTGGTTCCAACAAAATTGTCTTAAAATGATGAACCTAAACAGGGAAGTTTCCTGTGAACAGCACTGCCAATCTGTACCAGCTGAGCTCAAAGATTGCTGAACAGAGTGTCCTCAGAAAGAAAGGTACTGCTGCTTCATGATTCATTTGGCATCCTCTGTGAACACTCTGATAACCTTGCACACTTCACCAGAGAGCTACAGTTACATTGGAGGCCATCATTTCTGCACATGATGCCCTTTAATTACCAGCCATTATATACTACTTGGAAAATCAAACTGAACAGCTCCTGCTACAACATGCAGCCCTAAAATTTACAGTTGTTTCACAGATGATGTTGCCTCATGGTCCATAAATCCTGTAAGGTGACCCAGGAGTGTTCGTTGGAATTTACTTTAGGCTCACTTATTGTCACTTAGCAGGATAAACAAGAATGGATGGCTCTTCAAGCAGTTATAGTAAATTATACTTATGGCAAACACAAATGCCTCATTACCTCCAGTCAAGGTCTATTTCCTCTTTATGGTGCTAACCATTGGAAAGCATTGTTTTTAATTTATGAATACTAATGTAAAGGAACCTTAGCTCTCTTATTTACATAAGCAAGATGGACAATTAATCTTCTATAAAGTAACAGGAGCAGCATTTGGAACTCAGCAGTCCATTGGAGGCATGGGTCTGAAAAATTGCTTGTGAAGAACTGATATAGGTATACCACAGTTAATGAAGTAATGGGATCCTGGGCATGCCTTCTTTAACAGAAAATTTGGTACAAGAGGCATAAATAACATGGGAAAAAAGGGATAGGTTTCTATAGCATACCACAAAAAAGAACAATTCAATATATAAGCAATTCAATTCAATGTGTAATTCAGTTAAAAAAAAACAAAAAACACTTTTATTCAAATCTACGAATCTACAAATGTGAAATGAAACAACCAGTAAGTCTTTCAAAAAGTAAATAGTTTTGAACCTTCTAGAGATCATCTGAAAGCTTCTCCCAAAATGCATACAAGGATGATTTTTTTTTCTTTCATCAAACTCCACTTGATTTCCATGTTTGTAGCCAAACTTCTAAATCTGTGATTTTTTAAAACACATTGGGAATAGATGATGAGGAAAGTTTATCTGCTTTTCCCTTTCTGTTTTGCTGTTTGTGCATGCTCACTAATGGATTCAAGAGGCAGATGCTGTTTACCTTGCCTGTTCTTGGAAGGCACACACAGCTATGGTTGGGTAGAAAAGAATTTCATTCTCAGGCTCTAGCTTTTCAAGCCACAAAAATCGGAACCTGTTACCCCTCTGAATCTGCTATAGCTACTGTTTGATTTGTTTATTTTAAGGTATGTTTTAAACTGTGAGTTGTTTAATTGTTATTTTAGGGGGGGATACTGGGATATGGGGTTGTACTGTTTTAATTTGTAAGCCACTCGGTTGTCTCAGACAGGGAGGTGGGATATAAATAAATTATTTATTTATTTTATTTTATTTCTTGCAATGTTTTACTGTAGACATACTGCTGCAACCCAACATGAAAGTCTGTGTTTCTCAAGCCCTCTTTCACCATCCTGCTAACACCAAAGCTATTAAAAAATATCCAGTCACATAGGGGATAAGGGGACAGGGGAATGTAAAAAGATTTTGCAATAAGGAGCTTCATAGTCAGAGTTCTTGTTAACCGAGGTATGTCTGTATTACTGTGTGCTCATGCACCAGCAACAACTAATTGGATATACATGCATAAACAGAACAAGAAAGAAAAGGCTGTAGTTAGAAAGAAATCTTATGTGTTAGAGATGACAAGGTTTTTCCATTTCATTGTCTCTCACAAATGAATTATTTAAACTTCATGTTTTTCCACATTTTTAGATCTTCCTGGTATAGGAAGGCAATTGTGATATTTTTTTTAAAAAAAACAAACCTCCCTATTGCCACCAGACAAGCTTATTTGGTACACTTCTAGCAAAGAGAAGACCTATATGAAGATATTAAAGATTAGCATGAATAGATGTGAAATCTGTGTTTCAGGAAAATAAAAGATAACAAAAAGATGAAAAAGAGATGCAGAATTAATCCGGGTGAACACAGAGCATTTCAAAACCAGTTTCTTAGGAATTAAGTACTCACAATCCTGGCCCTGCATAGGAGAATCTTATCAGATTCAATTTCTCTCACCTTTCAGTTGAAAAGAATACCTCATCTTCTGTATATAATCCACGATTGCACAGATTAAAAAAAAAAAACCAGGGCATGTGTGGCCAAGCAACATCAGACTCTGGTCAAGTTGGCAAAAGGTATTAATGAGGAAAAACATACAAATTAGGAGAAGCTGCAGAAGTTTGCTTTTGCCTGAGTCTACAAGGAAGGGGAAAATTCTGCCCCTCTTCTCCTCCCTCCCTGCTGAGTTCAGTGCAGACCATTTTTTGCACCTTGAACTCAGTCAGTAGCAATTGAGGTAAGCTAAAGACTAAGGGAGAAAGGGTAAGATGGAGAAAGAAACTGGGACATTGCTATCATGTAAGCAAGTAATTAAGTTATTCCCAAAGAAGGTCCCAATGACATGTTTTGTGCTACACTAAATATATTTCCAAGCAAAGCATTCTCTGAAGATGCCAGTCACAGATGCTGGCGAAACGTCAGGAAGAAAGTTTTCTAGAATAAGGCCACATAGCCCGAAAACCCCACAAATAACCATGGATGCCGGCCATGAAAGCCTTCGACTTCACACCAAATATATTGTTCTTAGTTCAATTTTTAGAGATCTTACATCTTTTTTATTACTCCAACTGAAAATAGGTATCACAGATAGAAACATTCTACCATTCTTTTCCTCTGAAAAGATTTCTCAACTCTGTGGATTGTTATAGCTTTCTAAAATGCTCACTGGGATGCAATTTTTTAATTACCCCTCCACCAATCATTAAATAATTTTTAATGGCTTGAAATCATTCCAATTTATTTAGTCTGCTTTGTGCATCCTGCTTCCCCCACTTTACAGAATACAGTACATCACATACTTTCAGTTTTGTATTGAGTGATTCCTTGCAATGGACCTTAAAACTCAATTAATGAAGATGTTAGAAACTTGAATTAATTTTATATTTTTTCATATATATATATATATATATATATATATATATATATTTGTATGTGTGGGAGAGAAAGACTGAAAAAAGTTTTTAACATTTAATCTTACCTCAAAATACTTCTCTAACTTTAGAGTCAGGTTTAAGAAAAATCAGAGGATCAGTTAAATCAAGATAGTTTTGTTTCTCTTAGGTGCATAAAAAGTTATGTAGTGATATAACAGTATAATCCCTCTTTTCCCCCTGGTACATTATCCTGATAGATAGTCCCTTGCCAAGTTGCCTTCTGTAACAAAATAAAAGACTTAAAATCAACATTAATAGATTAGATATGTCACCAGGTAAAAGGAATACCCCTCAAAAACATAAGATAATGTAGTGTGGAGGAACCTGTGTTAATGTGACAGTATTAATCAAATGAAACTAATTGAGAACACTGGAAAGAGTCCCTATCATTAATTATTGTTAATATTAATTTTTCATTTAAATAGCATACATATTCACTGTTCCCCAGAACATCTCAGCTATAAAAAATGAAATTCTGGAAACTTTAAATGGAAAGTGAAACTCATTTGAGATGATACATGGCAATGCATAGCAAAAAAAGGGGGGAAAAGAAAATCTGAATGGAAAGATGCTTCACAGATTTTAATACATTTATAGCCAATATCCTATATTTGGGGTATGTAACATGGGTCTCCTCATGTGCTGCACAACCCTTGTCTTAAATGGCAATGTTGTATAACTATTGTCGATTTCAGCAAGAGCAGATGGATATATATTGCTTGAGAATGCCCATCCATGTTTCCAGTGGTACTACGCACACAACTCCATACACAACTGTAACCTTGAACTGAATGCAGATGTTATTCATTGGACAGAAATGCCCAATCATATGTATAAAGGCCAACAGAGAGTCAGCTGACAGGCAGTGTGATGCAGTAGTTTGAGCATAGGACTAGGAGTTTGGCAGATCAGGATTTGAAGCCTGCTCAGCCATAGAAACTCAGTGAGTGATCATGGGCAAGTCATACTTTCTCAGCCCCAATGGAAGGCAACTGAATCAGTCTTGCCAAGGAAATCCCTTGCAAAGGTTGCCATAAGTCAGAGACAACTTGATTGCACCTAACAACAGCAACACTAAGATACCATCACGGTTTTGCCCCATTTTGCCACAAGATTTGTGATTTCTATAACTTAAAGGACAGAAAAATTGAATAAAATAAACAGTTGTGTTGGGTAATTCACTAGCCCTATTCATCCAACTGCCACCATACCGGCTAAAACGAAGTAGTTGGGGAAAAATCAAATAATCCTAACCAATTGGGCCATATGACAGACCGGGGGGGGGGGGGGGTGGGGAATTCTACTACTGTTTGTGAGCAGCATTGTTCACATTATATCCTCTTTTGGGAAGGAAGAGTGAGCATAGATCAAATAACAACTGTAAAGAGAAGTAAGAGAAGCTGGTGCTGTATTACCTTGCCCCCTTAGATTACAGATGCAGATGACATAAGTCCCCTCTTCTTCGTGTTTGCCTGCAAAGGCTGCCTCAGCCATGACTCTCATCACACATAGAGAAATGGGTTTTCTACTTAACCTCACTGCAGCCTTATGATGTAATTAAATGATCTAAATATCAGTCTTTCCTTGTCAGATATTTTTGACAGACTGAGAAACAGTGACTAAAAAACCTACAAGATTTCAGCTGGTAGGGCTTTCAAGGTTGGATCTATCCTTCCATAAGCAGACCTCACACTCTTTTTTTTTAAGTGGGAGATTTATCCTATGGTCTCAAATCAACATCCCAGGACCCAGGGACTCTAAGACTGCATCCTTGATGTTCCAGTTCAGTAGCACAAATAAAAGAAAAGTGGGTACACTGGGATTTAGCACACAAGCTAATATCAAATTAAGCCTAGATTTGAAAAAATGGTGAAATGCAGCCAATTTTAATTTCCTGAGTTATGTAGTATTATGAATGATGCACATTTACTAAATGATCTGCATTGAGCAAAATGAACTAAATGGCAATACAATTTGCAAATCAGACACCTGCTGTTTTGGATCCTATTCAAGAAACTATTGGGTCCTATTCAAGACATTCTGTGACTTTTCCAGCCAGATCCTATGCATATCTTTTCAAAAGTCAGTCCCAATGAACTTTGGGATTTAGTTCCAAACACACATCTAGGATTTAACTCCTGATGTTTAAGGCAAGCTGCACTATATATTTAGATCTCTGGCTGGCAAAGAATCCCCAAACACGATAACATTTCATCAGTCTTTTATCTGTAACAATGGGAAACTTGGATGACATTTGTGAATATTTCACATATGCAAAATGTGCCAGATTTATGTTCTCTCCCACTCCTCAGGAATGAACTGCAATACTTGGAAAACTTGGCTCTCTGAATGGAAGATGATTACTTTGAAAAATATATGCTTTCTGTGTCTCACTTACCAAAGATTCACTGCTGACTATAACAAAGCGTCACAGGTAGTGATAACAAACCTTTAGCAAAAGAGTAAATTTAGCTGCTGATATTTCTTTGTGCCAAGCTCTTCACCCCAGCATGCCTCGGTATATGTGGATAGTGTTTGGAAGTGTTTTTTCTATCTGTGATGGGTTTCTCACTCTTCAAAACAATGAGGGTGGTTATACAAGAGCTGCATTGCAGTATTCTCCAGCAGCACCTGCCAGCACTATTCTTTCTTGCAACATACTGAAGCATTCTAGTAACTTGACCCCTTAGGCTTTCAGTGCATTCAGAGGTTAATGTAGTTTACAGAGCTACCTCCTTGATTCTTTTCTCACTCTGATTTCTCTAATTTGCTCTCCAGCAATATCTGCTTTTGAATATAAATAAATCAGAAAGAAGTGAAACAGCATGAAACCTGTTAGACATGTTTTCTGTTCATGAACTGTGTCAAATTTTGTTCCACATTAACAACTGATAGTGATTGCTATAAAATAATACTATCTCTTTATAATTTCTTTCTTTAGTTATCATTATTTCATTCCATGCTTTCTCTGTTATTCCAACTCAAAAGCTAGAAAATGCTTCTGATATCTATAATGGGAGAACAGAATCTATGGAATTACCAAGTCTGAATTCTGTTATATAGACTTATGGCCTATTAAGTTTCTGAAGATAACACCAGATCTTTAAACTGAAGCTAAATTCTGTCACTCATATACACAAAAACAGAAATGCAAAGGAACAGCAGTTAGAAGTAATGAGTTACAAGTAACACAGGGCCCAAACAGACAGGCCAAAATAAAGCTGCTTCGGATCACTTTGGAAGTATGCTGTTTAAATGACACACACATCTTAAGAGGCCAGAAGCTGCACCAAAGCTGTGCTCTTGTCCTTAGGACTGGAGAGTGGCTTTGGCATGGCTTCTGACCTCTTAGAACGCATGCATCATTTAAAGAGCTTACCTCCTAAAGTGACCCGAAGCAGCTTTATTTTGCCTATCTGTTCGGGCCCACAGGTAACTAATAAAATCACATTTCAGAAACAATATAGCCAGTACAACTAAATTTTACCAAGTACAGTGGGCCCTTCACATTCACTGGGGTCAGGGGCACAGGACCACCTTAAAAATGGAAAAACCACAAATAAAAAAATTTTGTCCCCTGAGAGAAAAACTAGGGCGGGATACCAAAACCGCGCTTTGCGGCGGTCCCCCGCAGCGCCATTTGCTCCGTGCGGGAGCCACAGCAGCCAAAACTGCGCAGCCCCGCGCGGAGCAAAAAAGAAGCTCCATTTCGGAGCTTCTTTCCACGCGCACTGCGACGTCGCGAGCGCCGCTGGCGCATTCGCAACCATCATAGGCCACCGCGACACGTCTGGACGCTAGCGTCACAGTACGTAAGATGGGGCGCCCATGTGGAAGGGGGGCCGCCACTTGTACGTATTGTATACGTACTAGGTTTAGGGGGGTGCGGAGAGCACCGCCCTTCCAACCCTAGTACGTAACAATACGTACATATGGCGGTTTGTATCCCGCCTAGGAATCTCTACATACTCCAGTGCAACTCCATAGTTTACATAGTCAGAGGTTGACGTAAGCCACGTGGAGCACCTACAAATGCTATAGAGAAGTGTTTTCCTAGGAATTTTGGGAATGTAAACTGGAAATAAGCATGACTCTATGGTAACTCCAGCAGAGTCTCCCCGGAGACCTAGAGATCCTAGAGAGAACAATCAAGTAAACAACGAATATGAATTCTGAAAAAAAAAGTCAAAGCCATGAAAGTGAAGGCCAACTATAATTGCCTCTACCAGTTTCAGTGGTTTGATTTGAAGGGCATTTTGACAAGAATTCTTATTTTCACATTTTAATATAAGTTTAAATAAATAAAGGATCACTTTTAGATAAAAATCAATTTTTGCCAATTTTTCCAATTTCCTTTTGTTATCAGTCCTATGTGTTTCTCTCTCTTTCTTTCAAAATGTAACTGGAAATAAGGGAAAGGAACAAGAGGTGCAATCAGTGGCATCACTGATGGTGTATGTGGTTGCAGTCTGCATTGGATGACACCTCAGAAGAAGGGTGACACCTGTTTGAGCCCTCTGGGGTGAGTGAGCTTCTTCAAACATGGCAACCAGCCATGTCTCAAACACAATGCTAGTTGATGGGGACAATTAGTTTTCATTTCCCAACCTCTGAACATAACTAGATACCATTATGGGAAGGGATAGCAGAGAATGGCTCAATCACTTCCTAGATAGCCCAGTCCAGTCCAGGAAAGTGTAAGAGGCAGCAACTTTAGTATGCTTGTGTTCTATGGTTGCTAGTTTTCAGGTCTGTCTCTAAGAATTTAGACACAGCATGTATTCATGGCATTTCCTGTTTGTCAGTTTTACTCACATCTTGCAACAGTTAGTCTGAGTTTCTTTATGCTCTATTTTGTAATCAGCACGTTGTTCTCTTGCTTCCATGTTTGAAGAGCACGTGTTACATGAGATGTGCTGCTGGTGTTGTTGTTGTTGTTGTTGTTGTTGTTGTTGTTGTTGTTAACATCATCATCATCATCATCATCCTCATTCTATCTCACGTCTTCTTCAGATTGACAGTCAAAGTAGCTAACAATTATTTAAAAACATTGCTAAAAATGTGCAAAATACAATAGTTAAAAATGCAATCAGAAACAAAACCAGATTAAAACACATATCATTTAAACACACACACACCAGCACAGCGATAAGCAATATCCAGTGCATTGTGTAAGGTGGACCTTATCATTCATCAAATGCCTGTTGGAACAGAAAAGTGTTCACCTGTCAGTAAAACAAAAGCAGGGAGGGAGCCATTCTAGTTTCTCTGGGAAGGAAGCAACTTGACAGACCGACCATAAAGGTCGGCCTGGGAGTGGAGCCAGTGTGTGGCATCCACATGACACATGCCCCAGCACTGCCCCTAGGCTGGTGTGACACCATGCACTGCTCCACACGGTATGCAGCATCACAGTGCTCCTCTGGAGCTGCATCTACCTGATGAAGCACCAAAGGAGTGTGTAAAAGCCACACACTGGCGGCTATGGCGTCCTTTCTGCAAGCAGCCACTGCAAAGACCCTCTCCCATCTTCCCACCAGATATACCTTTGAAGATGATGGGAGAGAGAAAAGAGCCTCCCCAATAGGTCTCAAAATGGGCAAGTTCATAAAGGAGAACATGGGCCTTCAAATAACCAGGACCTGAGCCATGTAGTTCCTGTTCATAGCCAGAACTCTGAATTGCATACAAAAGTGGGGCAGCAGCAAGTAGAGCTGCTGCAGCAAGGGAGTTGTGTGTTCCCTGTAGTTCCACCCATAAGTATTCTGGCTGCAGCTCCTTGGACCAGATGGAGTTTCCAAACACTCTTCAAAGGCAGCCACACATAGAGTGCATTATAATAATCCAATCAGGTTGTAACTAAGATTTATGTCACCATGGCATTACCAAATAAGACTAAAGGCTGGTACATATGGCCCTAAAGAGACAGCTTGACACTGCCCATTTGAGCCCAGATTGGGGTGGGAAAAGCTCCCCTTTTTGCCATGGTGACAGCTCTCCTCCACTCCTGCAGCATGTGGTGTCTGAGCATTGCACTGCCAGAGCACCACAATGCTGCCCACCATCTGGTCAGGTGGGTGGCATGATACCAGCTTGGGGGCAGCATTGGGGCATGCATCATGTAAACACCACAACCCCATGCTGCCCCCAAACCAGCACTTACTGCCGGTCTGTTTTAGCCCTAAGCCTGCTTTATTTTTATTGTTTTTGCTAGACCCTGTGAGTGTGTGGTAGTGTATGGCACTGGTTGTCACTCATCTTCTGCTTGTTACACTGTTATCTTTCACTTACCCCAACAAGGGGAAGGAGAAAGGGAAATCTACCCATTTAGTTTTCTGTTATATTTGGATTTTTAAAAAATTAAATCCTTTTCATCCTGGATATGAAGAAATTTGTGAATTTGGGTAAATTCCTCAAAAATGAACTGAAAAGCTAAATTTCTACAAGCTATACGTAGTATGTATCTATGCTAGGTATCCTGTCACAACAATCAATTTTTAAAGTTGGAACTAGAAGCAATACAAAAAAAGAGTTCACAGGACATCCTTCTGCAATGCTGTGAGACAGTCTTTGCAAAGGAACTCTCAGCACAGCCATTCATCTGGCTATCTCCTACCTGGCTGTCACCACACAGGCTGCCTCCTCTTCCAGTCCTCTGCTCCCACCTCCCCACTGTCATTTCTATAGCTGAGCCTTCTCTGTCTTCCATCAAAGAATAAGAAGGGAAATGTCTTCTTACGGAAATGTCTCCTCCAACTGCATCCCTGGCCTACTGTGGCAATCATTTTTAATAATTTCATAATATTAAACTGATAGTTGCATCCAAAATGCAAAAGGATTGATTTGATCCTCCTCAGTGTTGTCTGGCGGCACCATAATGTTCTGTTAGTTTCCACTATACCCAAGATACAAGTGATTTCCCAAGCCTGCTGAGTCAGTGAAGGAATTTGGTTAAGTGCTAAAAGCTGGAACACCAATGGCTCCTTGTTATTACCTTTCTGTGAAAAAAGACTCCACAGCTCATAAGTCTGCAACACACTTTTTGTATTAAAACTCTTCCTCCACCACCTCGTCTCCTTAGGAGGACCTGTCATTTCATACACTGTAGACTTGAAAATGTATTAGTGTCTGCAATCTGTTTAGCTGAGAAATGCCCACACCTCATAAGTCTGTAATAAGCTCCTACTTTGTTTTTGCAGCTCAGCTGTTTTAGACCCAATATCATTTCACACACTGTCATAGCTGAGAACGCAATAGTGCTTCCAGCAGCTGCTGCTATAGAACTTGCTTTAGTATTATGCACTATCTAGTAGGACACCAGCTGAGATTATTGTGAGCACATGTTTCTCATCTAGCACTTGACTTGTAACTAGGGGATTTTGAAAGAAGCATTTCCAAGCCTTGGGGCCCAACTGTAGTGGTTGCAGTTAGAGAAGATGTTGTCTCTTTTGCCTGTTTTATAAATCAGGTCATGTGAATCCAATCCACTTTAAAATAGCTGTTAATACAAATATATTGTCCTTCATGAATTGGGAAAGGAAGAATCTAACTGCCACATTGTATATAAAGACTATTAATCAATAGGAAAAGTCTGCTAGGAAATATAAGAGCCACATGTGCTGACCTTAGGCACACATGCTTTTTATATTGTTGTTATTCTCATTGTTTTCATAGTCAGCAAGGTGTCATTGGATAGTGTGGCATGCACCAAGCAGTCCCACTTTTTGAAATTGTGCTAATGTGATCTTGTTAGGGATGGAATGGGAATTCATAAATTTCCCAACTGGAAAAGAATTGAGAGTTCCTGACTCCTTGAGAAACTTGCATGGGGAGGAAAATGGCATGCTGGTTTTTTTATTCCTGGAACATAAACTACACAGGAGCTTGATAAACTGCGCCAAAGTGTGAGAAACTGCACAGCTCCCCAATGCTCACAGACTTTTCATGCACTTCTTTTATTTGAATGTTGCACAAACCAAATTTTATGTGGCAGTAAAAGAATGTGGGGCTAACTGAAGCATCAGCTTTTGCTGGTTTGAATGTTGTACAACTCAAATACTACATGGTGGGGGGGGGGGGGGGGCTTGAGCTGATTGAAGCTTTACCCTTTGCCAGTTTATATTTTGCTCCATTTTCATTTTCTCTGCTAAAAGCTGTGCACTTTCTGGAAAACTATGCAGTTTTTTGGACATGCTGCACAATTTCCTTTCATTGGGGTGAGTGGGTTGCTCAGTGTATTGAAGCTACAGGATGAAAAACTGTTTCATTGTTCTCAATATCTGTTGGTAATCAGAAAAACTGAGAGCTACCATCCCTAGATGGAGAATTCTCAGTCCGTTTGGAATTACTCCCAGAGCACCTAACACAACTGGAACCACATTTTCAGTTCCCGGAGGTGCTGGGAAATCATCATCATCATCATGCCATCGTGATCCACTACCACCACCATCAGGGCCCCTGTACCTTGACTGATTCATCCATTTTGTTTAAGAAAGAAAAAAAGAGGAAAAGGCTTAAGGTTGCCAGTAATGAGAGGTAGCTCCACAGTTTCCTGTGAGCTGCCACCTTTCATTTTAAGGATAAACACACATGTAAAAGTCCCTATTTCTGGATTGCTTCCCTCTTCCACCTGCATCCACAGAAGGATTGATCAGAGAACTTAATAATGGAGACTGTAGAAAGACGAGACACCTTCATTATGCACCCTGAAGACTCACAATAAACATGCTGCATCTTACAATAAACATTAAAGTCTACTTTTATATATGTTTCTGATAAAATAACTGATCATTTCCCCTTCTACATATTATTGAGCTAATTTTCCATTTTGGTCAAAGTACAGGGTTTCTACCATACCTTTGTAAAACACCATTAATATCTCTGACTGTATCACATATATACCTGTGTATGCAAAGGGATCCTGTAACACCTTGGAGAGAAAGAAGTTGGTAGCATAAGCCTTTGTAGACTAAGGGGCTGAACAGACCACCCCTAAGGGTCGGCCTGTAGCCGCCCCTTTTAGTGCCGAATCAGGGCTATAGCAACTACATGCTATGGCCCCAATCTCTCTTTTGTGTGCCCCAGAAAGAGCACCATAGCTGCTGGTGCACAGCTTTTCCATGCTACTTTGCTCCTATGCCATGTAGACCAGTGCCAGATGAGAGCTGTGATGCCACCTGCCATGTATTGCAGCACACGGCATCATGCCGGCCTGGGGGTGGAGTAGGAACATTCATTGTTTGGACACCATGCCCCAATTCCACCCCCAGGCTGCCCTTAATGGATGGCCTGTACAGCCCCTAAGTCTACTTTATCAGACTAACTTCTTTATCTTGGGCCCGATCTAGACAGGCCTAAAGTGCACCCTCATCACGTGCTAGGGGTTGGCCGAGGGCACACCACCCATATGTGCCTCACCCCTAGCACATGACGAGGGCATCAAAATGGCGGTGGCCTGTACACATGGGCACCGCCATTTTGACGTGACGGACGCCTAGCGTCTGCACGTCCCAGCGTCATTGTGACGCCACGAGTGCACCATTGGCACACTATGGTGTCACAATGGTGCCGCAGAAATAACCCGCTTTTTGTGGGTTCTTTTTGCTGTGCGAGGGAGCCACGCAGTTTGTCTGCTACGGCTCCCTCATGCAGCAAAACAAGGTGCAGATAGACCACCCTTTTGGGGCGGTCTGTATCCCACCTTAATTAGTCTCAAAGGTGCTATAATCCCTTTACATACTGATCCAGACTAATGCAGCTGTCCTTGAATTAAACCTATGTATGGATGTTTGTATTCATGTGAACACAAGAACATTCAGTGACATGTAACAGAACTAGAGTTGTCAGATCTCAGGGGCTGCCCTGAGTCTCCAGTTTTCATGGGTCATAACCAGGCAGGAGAGAAGAGTACAAATTTTGCAGTTTTGAGGACATCATCCTGAAGCAAGAGGAAAGGGCTGTGTGCAAATCTCCAGCTCACCTAGGAGATCACCAGCTTGCTACAGTCGGCAAGTATTCATTTATTTGTTGCTGCAGCTTTCAAAGACCCTCCAGGGCGGGTCTGCATATTTACTTAGTTCCCTCCTTCCCTCCTCCCAGTTCTTGTGATGCCAGCACACCCTCTGACATGCTCTGCATCCATCTTCTGATTCAAATCAAGTAGGCTAAATTAAAAGTTCCTTATCCCATCCTTCTAGGGAAGTGAGAAGGAAGAATCCCCTCATTTCACCTTGATCTAGGAACAGGTAGATATGTTCTCTGTGTCTGTGTCTAAATGACATGCTGTGAGCAGATTTGGTTGGTACTTAAGGCATGATGCTCAATGGCTTCACTAAACAGTCCCTAGTTCTCAGATTTTGGCCTGGAATCCTCAGGACCTGGGACGATTCTGACCTGTCAGCCTTAAAAATAATCTTTAAGGGATTATGGTTAAAAACAAATTGTTTGCTTTGTCTGCAACATTCAAGGGAAAATTAAACCTACATAACAGTTCTAAGAAGATGCTGAATGCCCGCTCCAATAAATTATTACATTTGTGAACATGAGTCTTAAAAACAAAGTAGTAGCCTTCTACTATCTACTGAAATATTACCTTTTGAAAGAAGGGATGAAGCTATACAGCTCTGTCAGTTCTGTAAGCTGAGTTATAGTGTCTTCCTTTTTCAGCTTAATAACAAACTTGTCAAATGAAGAACAAGGACAGTATGTGCCTTGGACAGCCATTGTATGAACAAAGAGGAGGAAAAATTAGTCAAGATAATTGTCATAAGGAAAAACATATATACTCAAGGACAGCAGCCAGAATGCAATTCGAAGAGACTGGTTATGAGAATATCTCAGTGACAAGACTGAAAATGGAAAAGTGAACTATTTACTTAGACAAATGTACAGCAAATTTGTGACAGGTTCATTGATTTCCATTTTTCCATTTTCTATCTGATTAATGAAAAATAATGTATTAAGTGGAGCATGGTTTAAGGTGTGTACAGATAAATTTGCTTTATTCCTCCTTTTAAAAAAGTAGATAGGACGCTCCCAGTGCTGCCCACTCCCTCTTGGTCTACAGAAGGACAGTGGACATGATACCCATTTTTGTGATTACTTTATTTCTGTCTGTCCTTCAGACAGATGCAATGGTGACAGATTCATAAACCACGTTTTATGTAACAAGGCCCACATATAAGGTATATTTGTGATTCTCCTTCACACAGCTTTTGCATGGAGATCCTGCCTCATTTTCACTCAACATTTCCTTTATTTGCAACCAAAGTTCACTGTAACATCCAGAAAATTTGTTTATTGTCAATTAACAAGAATATTTAAACCATGAAGTGCAAAATGAAACAACCCTGTTGGTATGGTGAAGAAAATCCAAGTGTGGAGGAATCACTTCAGCCAAAGTCCTGTCACAGAAGAGAGGAAGGAGTAGTGGGAATTTTCTCATTCCATTAGTTTTGTTGCTATTTCCCCCCTCAGAACCAGTTGGAGGGAAATTATATATACAGTGGGTTCTCACCATCTGTGGGCTTGCTATCCACAGATCTCAGCATCAACAGAAAGCAAGCCCCATTGTTCTCAATGACGGTGCATGATGCAAGTGCACCAGTAGCCTCACGTAGATTGTGCTGCCATTGGGGACAATGGGATTTGCGGTAGGTCCCACATTTTTTCTTGTCTGTGGTGTGGGGAGGTGGAATGGATCGCCCTTGGATTCAAAAGCCCAGCTGTACAAGTTCTGGGACTCCATTTTGTGGTGCATGTTAGGGATTCAGTTTTGGTGAATCTGTACAAACAAGCTTCATTTATATACCACTTCATACCACCTAAGCAGTGTCTAAGCTAATTTGCCCCTAACAATCTGGGTACTCATTTTAGCGACCTCGGAAGGATGCAAGCCTGAGTCGAGCTTGATCCCTTTCTCTGGTATTAAACTCCCAACCTTATGGTTTTGAGTGAGTGGCTGCAGTACAGGCATTTAGCCACTGCGCCACCAGGTCTACAGTGTGGGAGGATTCCAATCATCCATCTACATGCCTCCTGATCCACTCACTCATGTTTGCCAGACACAAGAATTAGAAAGGCAAGAACCTTGAATCTGTCCGCAAGAGCTGGACAGGGATATTCAAAACTGGATAGTCTGCTCCAAGGATTAAGTCTTCTTTCTGCACCTGGAAGGGGAGGAATCACTCTGTTATTGATAACTCTGGTACATTGTCCTGGGGCACCCTCTGAGACCATAGGTATCATAAAGTTGGAAAGGATCACAAGGGCCATAACTTCTAGCCTTCTGACTTTCAGGAATACACAATAAAGTATTCCCAAAAGATGCCCATGCAATCTCTATTTAAAGACTGCCAAAGCATGATAATCCATCGCCCTCAGGGAAAGCTACTCTTGAACACTACCATCAGGATGCCTTTACTACTTTTTAGGTGGAATCTATTTTGTGGGCCCAACAGCTAGGTTAGGAGAGGTTACACTTTGCAATAACCCACACAGAAACAGTGATATTAGATTGGATAAGGTCACAACTTTCATTGGTTACAACAGTGAAAGACTTGGTCATACATAGAACTCAGTCCATGCATCAGGTGACCCAGTTGTGGTCGCAAGATGGGCCACTTTCCCAGTGAGACTGGGGGCATTTTTTCTTGTAATTTTAATCCACCAGTTTATATTCTAGCCTCTGGAACAGCATAAAATATTTTCCATCTTCTACCTGGCATCTTTTCAGTTACTTAGCTATGTTATTACCTTAGTTATGTAGCTAAGTAGCATCTTTTGGCTCACCTCCACACCCAAATCTGGACTTACTAGGTAGCAGCCTCTGCAAACAGTTTCCCTCTCAATTAGGATGCAGAAGACTGACGTTTTCATCCCTGCCCTGTGAGTGATTTCTCTTATGGCAATCAGAAGCAGGTCCCTGCCATAATTCCCAGTCACATCAGAGATCACCTGTGGGACTGAGGTCCAAACGTCAGCCTGCAGTCAAGAAGAGAACAGACCCCTTTTGCTCACAGCAACTGCTGTCCACTCAGTCTGGTTTATGGAACTTTCACAATTCCCACACATTTCATGCTCTATTAAGTACATAAGGATCATGGATATGAACCAGTCACAAATGTGTAACTGTGATCATGAATCACATATTGTCATATTGCGTCTCAATCTGTATTTTTAGCCTATGAATGGTTCCTTGAAAGAATGCAAAGGAAGGAAGGAAGGAAGATCAATGTGTGGGTGCATTACTACTTTCCACAAATTTGTGGAAAGGATGCCTTCCTAAAAAACAAAAACAAAAACCACCTTCTGGTTTCCTGGCATTTTATTTAATATTAAAGTATGCAATCAATAGTGAAGAAGTAAAAATCATGCCATTGTGCTTGTTATCATAGGATGGGATATCACAGGGTTCTGATAAAGAAAGCTTGATTATCATAGATTTTTATTATTTTTAAAAAACAAAACTCTGACAATCAGAGGGGGCATGATACACAACTGGATACAGAAAATGATTGAAATAGTAAAAATGGTTATAATGGTGTGGAAAGTTTCATTAAAAGTTAGATTTTTTTTTAGTTCCATCAAAATGTAATAAGCGATAATGTCCTCAACATCATAGAATTTAATTTTGTGGCTTACAGAAAGAATAATTAAAACCTACTGGGCTATCAGTCATTTTATGTTTCATCTGTCTTTCCAAGGTATCATTCATAAAGCAGCAAGGCATTCTTTTGGAAGGAAGCAATGGGGGGCAGGGAGGCTGAGAGTTTCTTTGCTGCATGTATGCACTTATTAATCTAGAGCCCACTGGGATGAAGTGTGATTAAGAGCGAAGAAAATGAGGTTGGCCTTTAGATAAGCTTCCTCAGAGCCAGTGGTCTGGGAGACATTCAAACCAGACATGTTTGAATCAGAAGTTTGGTAAATGTCTATATCATTTTATTTTCCTAAGGATTGGCTATATCTGTCCAAAGGGGCATCTTAGTAGTAGAAATGGCCTGAAGTTAGGAACCCTCTGCTGTCACTGAATAATTCTCCATTTCTTCCTTCAGGGAAAGTGAGCTAGTGTTGCAGTCCCTTTAACAATGGAGAAAAGTATTCCTGGTCCTCTGCTCAATCCTCATTCAAATCAGTTACAGTCTCTTTCAGACAGATGACTCTTGGCTACATCGGCTAGCCTCAACTCTCTGTGTGTTGCACATTATTTTCCTCCACATCTTCTGTAGCTATTTCTTACCTCCTTTTGTGTGTATTCAAAAGACAATCTGTCTACGTAACTATCTATCAATACCTACATCTGGCTTCAGTCCTGCATTTCTCCACAAAACTGGTACTGATATTTTACATTCTCTTTACTAAGAACTAGGTTATCCTGTACAACTGAGGTTAGTAAAGTCTGTTCTATGGGTCATGTGTGTCTCCAAGGATCCAGAAAACGCAAAAGATGACTCAAAATACCTTCTAAGGGATCTGTGGGCAATTTCATCCCCAACTGTTCTAGCCCCAGCAAAGGCCTTTTTTAAAACAGAAAGGGAAACAAAAGTGAATCTAAAATGTCTTGGAATAAGCCAGAACCATTGGAAATGTGCCTCCTATGGCACCAAGGGGTACTGGGAGCATTTGAGGAGCACCCCGATATAAAAATGCCAAGGGGGGGTAATATGGGAGTTTATCACACAGGAGGAATTTCTCTTAATTCCGAATGAAAAAGAAGTGGGGCCAGAATGCATTCACGAGAATTCACTAGTTCAGCGAATTTATGTGAATTCTAATTGCATTTGAACTGACTTCCCATTGCCCAAAAATAGCTTGCCATTGCCCAAAATTGCATGTGGTAGTCTATCACACAATAACGTGAAACCCCATGATTGCATTCAGGCAGACTTCCCATTGCCCAAAATTGTGTGTGGTAGTCTATCACGCAATAACGTTAAACCCCATGATTGCGTTCGGATTGCCATTGGATTATACTTCCAATTTCCCTTGTCTGATAAATTCCATGGTCTCCTAAACTCTGACAGTTGCCTACCCTTGTTATGCATAACAGAAAGGAAGGAAAGAAGAGGGGGGTCTTTAGATCTATTGCAGTCAGTATATAAGAATTACTTTATGTGGTTCCTTCCAATAAAATGGTTTGACAGCACATATGGAGGATGAACAACAGGATTCACAAAATCCATGTAATCTCTCTTTTTAAAGGGGGTGTATAACACAGGATTGTTTACAGGATCTGGAGAAATTCTTGTGGAAGCGGGTTCTGTGGCTGTTACAGTCCAATACTAAAGTTATTATTCAGATGTTAACTGTAAAGGATTTCAAGCTGTCAAGTTACATTTTCAGTGAAGGACTTTCCTCCTACACATGATCAAAGCCTTTCCCCCTTATTGTTTAACTTCTCAGTAGGTGCCAGTCTAAAAGTGAAGGGAAATTGTTCCAGGATCGGTAGAGACTGTGTCAGCCCTGATATTTTACTGACAATGTAGTTAAAACAAAAATGTAAGCAACATGTCAGCCCCAATTTTCTAATAATAATAATAATAATATAAGAGAAAAAAGCAGCTTGACCGATGTGAGGGGGGCATCATTTAGAGTAGAAGGTATTCCTGTATTGGAATACCTTGGAATTCTGTTTGATTTCCCCCATCTACCAAGTGATTAAAGAGTTAGCTTGGAAGTGCGGAGGCTACAGTCCGCTGATTCCCCAAGGTCGCCCATAATTGGCAGATGGGAGAAGTTCCATCCTATCAACCATCAGAATTGCACCAGGCTGTCTGCCTGCTTGACAGAGCAATGCAATAGATGAATTCAGCTTACACTGACAATGGGCTGCATAGCAATCAACCAAATCCATCAAATGGCTTTTTAAAAACACACACAATGTGCTTTTCTTTTTACTGTGAGGTAATCAATTCCCCTCCCCTCTTTTTTTTTTTCCTTCATGGAAAACAGAATCACTTGCCCCTCTCCAAATTTCCAGAGGAATGACCTTTTAATGAATGTAAGGGTAATGTCTAGTGCTAACCCTCTTTTTCACCCATCATCAATAAAACACAGAAGTGGATAGCAGGTAGGATCTACTTGCCTTTATTGCCTGAACTGAGGGGTTGAAATGAAAAGGCTCGGAGTGGACTTATTGTGAAAGACCTAGGAGCTCAGCTCATTTCTACTGATGAAAACAAATACACAGGCAGAGGCTCAGGATATGTTCAGAATGAACATGTTCTTCAGTTCTACATTAACTTTTAACTTTTGTATGTTTTATGTCATTTTATATTGTTTTTAGCTAGACTATTTTA